>NC_037686.1:16421303-16669615 GCF_003255815.1 Theropithecus gelada | reverse complement strand
CCCAAAAAAAAAAAAAAAAAAAAAAAAAAACAAAGAAACGGGGTCCCATTATAT
This sequence comes from Theropithecus gelada, assembly GCF_003255815.1. Taxonomy (NCBI): domain Eukaryota; kingdom Metazoa; phylum Chordata; class Mammalia; order Primates; family Cercopithecidae; genus Theropithecus; species Theropithecus gelada. The sequence continues at coordinate 16,669,561 of NC_037686.1, read as the reverse complement.
TGTTCAGACTGGTCTTGAACCCCTGGCTTCATATGATCCTCCCAACGTGGCCTCCAAAACTGCTAGGTTTGCAGTCATGAGCCACCAGGCATGGCCTAAGGCACTGTATTTTAAAACACCCCAGTCTGGCAGAATCCCAACGTGGCCTCCAAAACTGCTAGGTTTGCAGGCATGAGCCACCAGGCATGGCCTAAGGCACTGTATTTTAAAACACCCCAGTCTGGCAGAATCTCACTCCTTGGGAGACAGAAAAAGGACACTGTGTAAAGCAGACCCAGAGTAAGGCTGTACACAAGAACAGAGGCCATGCTGTGGCCTAACAAGGATCTCCTCTGGCTTGAGATCAAGAGGGAAAGTCTCTCTTGTACTCCTGAAAGAAGCACAGGAGTACGTGAGGTATGACTCCTCTTCCCCATCCCAGCCCCCAGCTGGGTCATCTCACTGATACCCTTAGGCCAAGAAACAGGCCTGGCTTCTCACTCTACTGTTCCACTGCAGAGGGTGGGGAAGGAAGCTCCAGGCCCGGAATGAGGGCCTGAGTCATGGGCTCACAGCACTGTTTCTTCCCTATGAGCTGCACTCGGACACCCACCACTATCGATATCACAGACATTATTTTAACAATAGCTTCTAAGACAATTACGTCAGTGAACATCTGTGCCTGGGGAACCCTAGGCAGGGTGTGTAAGTGGGTGGGACAGGGGTGACTGAACATATCAACACTATTAAAAGAGGTAAAAATTAGCAGAGGCACTTAGAGGGATTTCCAAGAGTTGTTAAAGGTGATCAAAGCCTTTCTTCCTCAATAAGACCTTAACTGTGCTGTGAGTTATCACGATTAAGCAGTGGGTAGCAAATAAAATGCCCTGGCTCTTTGCAAAGTGAAGCAAGGAAATTGTGAAACTGGGTTTCAACAAGCAAGATGTTCAAACTCCTCCCAGAAACGTTATCATAACACTAGATCCTGAGGCAGCGTGAGTGTGGAGACGCGCTCACTCCACTGTGTCCACTCTAAAGTGTTGAGGCAGAAATGGAAAATGCCAGGACAGGGCGTCTGAGCCAAGGCCTGCAAGGCACAGATGGGCACAATGAGGTCCAAGAGGTAATGAGATGTGGTTGAGGCCACATGGCTGGGGAGAGGCAGAATCACACCCGACACTTGTAGGGTGGCCTGTTTCCAGGCCAGTAGGCATTTTTGAGTGGGGGCACACGTAACCTTGGAGTTCCTTCCGCTACTCACCCCACTTATTGGGCTGCCATTCCCAGGAGATGGCCCAAGCACGCCAGGCTCTTTGCATTTGACCTTCATGATGTGAACAGGCAGCCCTCTCCCAGGAAGTCCAGGTGAGGTGGCCAATTCTGCTGGCCGCCATAGCACTCAGCTGGTGACATGGTCTTTCTCTCTCCTCGTCTACAGTGGCTGGCTGCAGCTGCATGGAGGGCCCAGACTTTCATCTAGTTATCCTTGTATTCTCAGTGCCCAATATCGTATCTGGTACTTATTTCATAAATACCGGATGAATGCATGACTGGAGAGGAAGGAGACAGAGAGGAAGAAAGGAGTGAGGAGGAGGGACGGAGGGAAGGAGGGAAGCTCTGTCCCAGGCATCTTCCCTTCCATCTTCCCCCACCCAAACTCACTGTCCCACTCCCTCAAGTCCCCTCTCTCTGCTTTATAATGTGCCATTCAAATTATCTGACTAATCAATTTTTACTAAGGAATAGTGAATTAGAATGGCAAATTAATCTCTCAGCAAACTTTAAACAGAAATATATATATGCCATATATACCTAAACAAAAGTCCATATATATATTAAACATTAAAGATTAAGCATTTAATCTTTGTTAGTAAAAGCAAATGGACATCTCAGAAAGGAATCTATATATATTCCTAAACAAGAGAATCCCTGTGGCAAACTTCTGTGAGAGAAACTGGCAGCCTTTGAATATCTCTGAAATTGGCATTTTCTCACTACGAATAGAGGCAGTCCCATTCATTAATCCAAAGAAAATAATTACATGTACAATCCAAAGCAGAAACATGTCCCATGCTTCTCCGGTTTTACAGAACTGAGCCTCTTATCGTAGCTCAAAATAGGCAGGGCTTTCTTTTACATAACTCAAAATACTAATTCCTCCAAGTAATGTCATTCTGGTTAAAACATTCAGGGGAACGCACTATCAGATTTGACTGTTGATCCAACATTGGCCTATCACAAAATTGCTGCTTGAACTCTTGATTATTCTCTGGATGTCTTTTTTTTCCTAAATTATTTTTTCTAGTTTTAAAATAATTTATCACTGAAAATGGCTATCCTACTAATTCCACCAAAATATTAAACATTTAATCTTAGTTAGACAGAATTTTTTTTTTTTTTGAGAGAGAGTTTTGCTCTTGTTGTCCAGACTGGAATGCAATGGCACGATCACAGCTCACTGCAACCTCCACCTCCCGGGTTCAAGCAATTCTCCTCCCTCAACCTCCCGAGTAGCTGGGACTACAGACACATGCCACCAGACTCGGCTAATTTTTGTATTTTTAGTAGAAATAGGGTTTCACCATGTTGGCCAGGCTGGTCTTGAACTCCTGACCTCAGGTGATCCACCATCTCAACCTTCCAAAGTGCTGGGATTACAGGCAGGAGCCACCACATCCAGCCTGTTGGACAGATTTTTAAAAATCTAAATCTCTTACTATGTCATAAGAATTGATCACTTCGTGTCTGAATGGACAACTCCTCTTCTATATTTCATTCTTGAGCTCTGTTCTATCAGAAAAACATTAGCACAAAACCCACACAGAACTGAAAACTTGAAAGAAGCTTTAACACTCTGGATGATATTTCCTTTCAACTCACTTTTGTATATTTGCTTGAAAGGAAAATGGCAACAACAATTCTTTGTGAAACAGGGAATATTGAGAAGTTTTCCCTCCATTTTTGTTTTATTTCTAGAACTCTTCAGCAGGGCCTGTACCTTCCAAAGGAGAATACACACAAAAACTGGAAAACGGAACCTTTGTCTGACTCTTGCTAAAGCTATTCTTCCCTGTGACCTTCCTTCCTACACAGTAGGGTTTTTGTTAAAACAGTTTTGTTTTGTCAAAACAGTCTGGGTTTTGTTATCACCACCTCTGCTATTAACTTCGGAGACCAGGGAACAAAAAATGCATAGATTCCAAATACGAGGACTGTCGTATCTAAATGAACACACAACTGATGTTCTTCCCAAAAGCAAGGACGATTCCCAAAGCAGCCACAGGGCCCATCTCTCCAGAGGGGTAGAGGACAATTCACACGGCCCAGACATGTCAGAAGCAAACGCGATCTGGTAGGTATGACCTGTGTAGGGACCGGTGAATGCACATAGTTATCCCCGCCATACTAAGGCCACCTGCAGACCTACATTCCACTTGTCTTGCTACAAGATTAACGAGTGCACCACAGCACTGGGGTTATTCACTTACATCCCCCACAAAGCCGGAAGAAGGAGTGAGCATGTCGGGAGATTAAAATTCACCTTTCTCTCACCAAACCCCCCAAACACACAGCAGAAGCTTCCCTAGAAGGTACCATGGGGTTATTTAAAGTTCTGAATCCAGGAGTGTACGATATTGACTCTTCCACTTACTAGCCATGTGATATGAACAGCATACCTACTTTGCCAAGCCCTCGTCCTCATCAGTAAGGTGAGCATATCTGCCTCACAGGGTTGTCAAGATTTTTGAATGGGAGAAGGGATTCAAAACGTCTTTACTTAGTGGACTCCGTAAGTGATTATCATCACTATTAAGTGTCACCTAATGTTAGGTGCTATGAGGACTCCCTGTGAATGAGTTCTAGTCACTGCCAAATACCTTTGCATCCCCAGGGATAGACAGAGTAACAGCAAAGGGAAGTCTCAGAAAGTCTTGCCCTACAATTCACAATTGCAAAGATAAGGGACCAACCTAAGCACCCATGAACCAATGAGTGGATAAAGAAAATGTGGTACACATACACCATGGAATACTACTCAGCCATAAAAAAAAAAGAATGAAATAACGTCCTTTGCAGCAACTTGCATAGAACTAGAGGTCATTATTCTAAGTGAAGTAACTCAGGAATGAAAACCCACATACCACGGGTTCTAATTTATAAGTGGGAGCTAAGCTATGGGTACACAAAGGCATATAGACTGGTATAATGGACTATGGAAACTCAGAAGGGGGACGGTGGGGTTAGGGTGAGGGATTTAAAAAACTACACATTGGGTACAATGCACACTACTCAGGTGATGGGTACACTAAAATCTCAGATTTCACCACTCTACAATTCATCCATGTAGCCAAAAAACACTTATACCCCAAAAACTATTGAAATAAAAATATAACTTAAAAAAAGAGATTCTTTTTTTTTTTTTTTTTTTTTTTGAGACGGAGTCTCGCTCTGTCGCCCAGGCTGGAGTGCAGTGGCCGGATCTCAGCTCACTGCAAGCTCCGCCTCCCGGGTTCACGCCATTCTCCGGCCTCAGCCTCCCGAGTAGCTGGGACTACAGGCGCCCGCCACCTCGCCCGGCTATTTTTTGTATTTCTTAGTAGAGACGGGGTTTCACCGTGTTAGCCAGGATGGTCTCGATCTCCTGACCTCGTGATCCGCCCATCTCGGCCTCCCAAAGTGCTGGGATTACAGGCTTGAGCCACCGCGCCCGGCCAAAATATAACTTAAAAAAAGAAAGTCTTGGCAGAGGCGCAGTGGCTCATGCCTGTAATCCCAGCACTTTGGGAGGCAGAGGTGGGCGGATCACTTGAGGTCAGGAGTTTGAAACCAGCCTGGCCAACATGGTGAAACCCCGTGTCTACTAAAAATACAAAAACATTAGCTGGGCATGGTGGCAAGCACCTGTAATCCCAGCTACTTTGGAGGTTGAGGCAGGAGAATTGCTTGAACCCCGGAGGCGGAGGTTGCAGTGAGCTGAGATCATGCCACTGCACTCCAGCCTGGGTGACAGAGAGAGACTCCATCTCAAAAAGAAAAAACAAACAAAAAAAAGAAATGAAAGAAAGTCTTGCCGTAAGAGAGGTGATCAAGAAGAGGCCAAAGTTCTGAGGAGCTCCATTTCCCATTTTCTCCCTTGGCAAGGAGACTTGGGAATGTAACATAGCCTCTCATTTCTTTGACAAGCCCCTGGTGAGTCTAACAGAGAACTAAAGAGCATGACCCAGAGTCTGGGCAAGACTGACTTCATCTCTTGAGGCTGAGGTCAAAGGCACCAGATCCAACCTGCATGGGCAAATCCACCTTTATACGCCAGGCTTCAACCAGCTGTAGACTGGAGGTGAGTTTCTGAGGTCACTGCCTTGTGTCTCTTCTCTGGACTGTACCTGAGTATTAAATCCCTCTAGTGGGTCCTAGAGAGGTCAAAACACCATGTGGAAAGCCCCAGAATGCTGGGTCTGGAGGGAACTTCAGATATCTGCCTCCTCACCCCCACTCTGCCGTGGAATTTGTTTCAGTGGTGTCCACTGCCCTCAGGGCAAGGACAAAATGCATGCTTACTACATTGTGTGCAACCCTCATCCTGACCCACGTTTTCACTCTTTCTTTTATGTTCTGAAATCCAGTCCCGACCTTTTTCTTGTGCCGAGCCTTCACAAATGCTTAGTTCATCTGAAATGCGCCTCTACCTCATCACACTCCCATCTTTTTCTGGCTGGCTCCTCCTCAGCCTTCATGCTCAACCCAAACCTCCTTATCCTTCAGGCTCCACCTGAACAACTTTCCTCAAGAAGCCATCTCTGACTGCTCAGACTTTCTCACTTCCTTCCATAGCACTGTAGGCTTCCCACTTGCTAAAATGCGTCATCTTAAAATCGTCTTTTAATATTAGTCTTACTTGTTAAACTTTAAAATCCAAAAGGATGCCGGCAGTACATGTTTCATTCCCATAGTCTCTCCCCATTGCCTCGGGCAAATCTTGACACAAACCGACCACTCAATGAACAATTGTTGGACTGGATTAAACCATCTGCTCTACCTGCCTCATGTTACAGAGGAAACTGAAGGAAACTCAGAAAGTGAAGAAACTCATCCAAAGCAACATATTTGGTTGCAACCAAGAATTCGAATGCAGCACTCTCAATGACCAATCTCAGACCCTCCCACGCCACACTCCCTTTCTGGTGGTACTTAACTCCCATTTGTCACAAGCTGTGCATTTAAACAAGACTGATTCCAGACACGGATCCTGATTTAGTTTAGATTGTCTGATGTCCACATTCCCCACCCTGTATGAGGATGAACTGGGAAGACTGCAATTTCGCTCTCCCCTCTGGACATGCAGGGCTTTTCATTTTGGCATCACACAGCTAAACATATAGTTAGCATGTGGGAGCACAAACTTCCCCCACTGCTTTGTTCTGTGCCTTAGAAAAGTAAATGCCACATGACAACATCCCTTTGGTGTGACTGCCAAAATGGCCTTCTTTCCCCAGTGAGGAAACATCCCAAATGAGTGCAAGGTTCCCTCCAGTGGTGTCATTTTCAATGAAGCTTGCCTGTGTCATTTGCAGTTAGGGGTTCATTGGTCAGAAGTGTTTTCCAGGGATGCACACAATGGAAACCATTAGAGAGATACTCAGAGCCGCTAGCTAGCCCAAAAGTTTAACCCACTCTATTAGCTGTAATGATGGCAGGCAGCTGCTGGAAGAGAGGGAAGACGAGAAAGCAGGAGTGCCAGCCTTGTACAGACACACTCGCGTGAGGTTTCAAATAGACCCCCCAGTGCTGGATTTAATATCATTACAGCACTCATAATCTCCTCCAGATTACTCAAAATACCTTTAAAATGTGTTCAATGATGAAAGGATCTGAAAAGACTACTCAAGAAACCTATCCGCCTCTACTGTAAGTTTCTATAGTGGAATTCTATGATCCTTTTTATTTGTTTGAGTTGGGATAGGAGAACTCATTACTCTTGGGATAACTTTCAGGATCATCTCTCAGCTGGAGACCTTCATACATGAATCCCAGAGAATGGTGACATCCTTCTTTAGAAGGCATTGAGTAGGATAGAAATTCTTATCTCTGCAGCCACAGTCATCTAAAATAAATTAGGAGCAAAAAAAGGCATTTCTCAGGGTCATTATAAAGGACCCCAGATTCACGCTCATCCATCTGATGCATTATAGCATGTCACCTGTGCCAGTAAGTCTGCGTTTGAAAGCAGCCAATGCAATACCTGCAGTACAAATTACAGACTTTGATCACAACTTGCCTGTTAGAGCCGAGAACTAAGTTTGCTCTTTCTATTTTTTATCTCCAAATGTTTCAGAGCGAAGAGATGAGAAAGTGTATTTGAATCTTTAGGCTCCCTCTTTATCCATCTCTAAATGGGATCTTAGGAATGTCTGTGCTTACCTTGCCTTTTATCCAGCCTGCAGTGTGGCTCATCTGCGGGCACAAATTACCTCACTAAAGTATTCTTAGGAGAAATAATTAGCCACACGCCCCTCCTCCGCACACTCTCCCGCATTCCTCGGGAGGCCCAGATGCCTGACATAAATCATTTAGTCCTGAGCCCTCGAACACACCTTTCCCACTGGATTCCATAATTGGCAAAGTAGTTGCCAACTGGGTTTAAAGTGATTTGAAATTGTTTTCCATCCAGCCTGGCTGATAGCAAAAGGTTTCCCCTTTACCTCAAGCATGAGTTACAGTAACATGATTGAATGTAACCAGTTATTCAGTTCAAGCTGTGATTCTGATACAGTATAGACAATGTGAATTCCCCTGAGCTCAGTGAGGCCATCTCAATGGTCCGTTTAAGTCCAATTCAATTAGACTCACTATGGTTCTTAGACTTTCTTACGTATGTTTGCGGCAGCCCTCAGGGTTGAATGTGAGACTGGTATGCATCTAGGACTTTTAAATTAGGTCTCAGGTGTCATCATTCTAAATGAATTATTACAGTGGTGTGTTCACACTGCCGTAGTTGAAGTTATGTTAGCATCTCCTCGCAACCATTTTAATCCACTGTGGAACGGAACTTGTCATGTATGGCCTCTGCCAGAAAGTGACTTTTTCCTTGAAACCCAGTTTTTAAAATAATTGGTCTACCAAGTAAACACTGCGATATGCATTTTTTAATGAAAAGAAAGGAAAAGACCACCTTAATTTACTTTGGGTTTTCTGTATGTATGTTTGTTGTGCTTTTCAAATGAGCACCATGGAAGGATAGCTCTCTTAATACTGAATTTCTTCAGATTTAAATAGTTCGTGTCTTGGATGCTTCTGTATGGGGTGGGCAGGGTGGGAGGGGCAGGAGTTAGACCTGAGGGAAATTTGTAGAGATTCGTGGATTTTCTTTTTTGCAAAATGTTCTATTGTATGCCTCTATCATTTCTCCTTCTGGAGCCTCAACTAACATTTTCTTCTTTCTTTTCATTTCCCGGGCTTTCTAGGAGCCCCAGTCATGACATCAGCAAGCACGTGGGGATATCTGTCAGCATGTAGCTATTTCAAACACATTAAAAAGTCCATGCTCCTTTCCCCATGCCAGAGTTGCCCTAACAAACTATAGCTTCGAGCACAGTGACAGTGACATTAATGTCATAGTAGAGGGATCAGCCAGCCTAATGGCAAAAGCCCCCTATGCATGTGTCATCAATCACAAATCACATGCTGGGGAGAAAATAAAATAATTACAGGACCTACTTTTCTTTATTCAGGCAATTCAGACAGTGGCAGCATTCCAACTTCCCCAAAACCAACGGTTTGCAATCCTCAGCCTCTCTCTGAAAATGTATGCAAGAGAGGGTGTAAAACAACAGAGCCATGAAATTCAGAACAAAGCAACCACAGGTGAACAGATTAAATGGGGTACTATCGGGTGGTGTATAAATCAGAAATCCAAACTGCAAGCATATTCGAGGTTTGCTATTGTTCTCCAATGAAAGAAAAGCTGAACTGGCAAGTTGATTGACACTTCTATATGCTATCTATACAATTATACCTGTGACTTTTGTCTATAAAGCATACAAAGAGGTGACACTTTGCAATTAAATGGAAAATTTGATTGCTGTACCCAAACTGGGACATTCAAGCCCATCAACAATTCAAAAAGCCTGAATTATGCAAAGAGGCTATAATGCTGTATCATCCATACACAAAGCTATGCTGTTGTTTTTCTTAGTCGTTACTAGGAAGTCCTAAGCAAAACTGTTATCACCCTCATAGTTTACCTATTAAATATACGCACAATAGAGCAGGTAGTGAAAACAATATTCTCCCATTGCTGAAATGGTCGGGGGTGGGAGGGGCAGAGACGCCGCCTAATTTCAGTGTTGAAAGGTAGTTGCTACTGATTTAAATGAATGTCTGGCTATTTTCGTTTCAGAAATACGTTTTTTAAGAAGTCACATACAGTAAGGGTAATAATATTCACCAATCTAGTCCCTACCTGCTTGGATTTTTGTTATCTCTGATAGGATTTAGATAATTCATTCTAACTCAGTTAGATTCAGGGCCCTTGATATACCCCTTTGTGAAAAGCTCTTTCCCCAGATATTTTCAGTTTCCTTGTCATCAGTGTCAGCTCTCAACCTAAATATTGATACAGCCAGGAGACAGGGAAATACTGGGTAGAAGAGGGTCGTTCCCAGGCAAAGGCCCCACCCTCAGGCCTGGATACCCACTGCCCTAAATGAGAACAGGTATTCCTGTGTTCACTCCCAAAAAGTTGCCTTTTGGCCCTCCGTGACCCCTATCCTATGCCCATATAAAGCCTGAACCCCAGGCTCCAGAGCAGACCAGCAGGCAAGGAGACGAGGACACAAGCAGACGTATGGCAGAGCGACGTGGCAGAAAAAGAGAGAGGAGGAGGAACGTCTGAACACCCAGGGGAATTTGGCTGGGGGCAGTTGGAGAGGAGTTTGGCAGCTGGATGGCCAGGCACCAGGGGAATATTATCTTCCCACTCCATTCCCAACTTCTGGTCCCTAGCCATCCTGATGAGAACCACCCACACCACTCAATAAAACTCCTGCATTCATCCTTCAAGTTCGTGTGTGACCCGATTTTTCCAGGATGCTGGACAAGAGCTCGGGATACAGGAAGCTGTCACACTGGCCCTCTACCCTTGCAGAAAGGCACAAGGTCCATTAAGCTGGTTAACCCTCAAGATATCCGCAGACAGCAAAGCTAAAAGGTCACACTGTAACACACGCCCACTTGAGCTCCTTCGCCTGTCCGTCTGCATGCTCCTCTATGGGGTTTTGAGCAGCAGCAGTCAAATAGGCGAGCCACACCCCTGTCCTATGTCCTGCGAGGGGGATCAGGGAACGCTCCTGTTTCAATATCATCCCCAGGGACTCCTCTCCCGAGCACCTCCTAGCCAACACAGCATCTCCTCACGTCACATTCTCATTATCCTGTTTTGTATTCTTTGCAGACTTATTACCTGATACTACCTTGTTTATTTATTTGCTGATGTAGGTACCCGTCTCTTCCCCCATTAGAATTTGGGCAGAAAATTTGTCTTATTCACCTCTGTGTCCCCAATGTCTAGACAGTGTGTAATACATAACAGTAAATATTTGTGGAACAAACCAATGACTGAATGAACGAATAAAGCACGCACCCATACACACACACGCCCCAACATACACACACATACACAGACACACACACCCACACACCCACACACATACACACACACCCACACACCCACACACATATATATACACACACACACACACCCCCAAACATACACACACATACACAGACACACACACCCACATCCACCCACACACATACACACACACCCACACACATACACACACCCACATACAACCATACACACACACATGCACATACACATTAAACATACACACGTACACACATACACACACACACCTCCACGCACATACACACATACACACACACCAACACACATATATATACACACACACATACACACACCCACACACATACACCCCCAAACATACACACACACACACACACACCCCCACATCCACCCACACACATACACACACACCCACACACACACACCCACACACATACACCCACACCCACACACACCCACACCGCCACACACACCCCCCAAACACCCCATACACACACCCACACACATGCACATACACACACCCACACACAACCATACACACATATACACACATGCACATACACACACATTAAACATACACACGTACACACATACACACACCTCCACGCACATACACACGTACACACACACCAACACACACACATACATAAACACACACATATACACACACATACACATACACACACATACACACATACACACATACACACGGTGATAAGATTTCAAGCAAATTATTCTGACAAGTTTATCCATGCTCTTCTGACATGAAATGTGTATCTATTCCTCAAAGAAGAATTGGATTGTTGCTACTATCAAAGATCATAATGGAACCTATAAATAATGCGATGTAAAATAAATAACTAATTTAGGATAGTCACTGAAGAAAAGGAACAACGCGGGCTGCTCAGTGATGCAGGACGTTGAATTCCTAGGCTGTTATCTTGGTTTCCACAATCTTGGAATCTGGCTGGGTATTCATACGTAGGTAAAGTTCACTGCCCAGTAGACATCGTGATGTGAATGAAAAATGAGTCCCAGGAGGATTTCTAATCCCAGCATTGTGGACTCCTAGATGTCTCAGAACAGAACACGGAAAAGTGAGGCCGGGCATGATGGCTCATCCCTGTAATCCCAGCACTTTGAAAGGCCAAGACAGGTGGATCACTTGAGGCAAGGAGTTTGAGACCAGCCTGACCAACACAGTGAAACCCCATCTCCACCAAAAAATACAAAAGTTAGTTGGGCATGGTGGTATTACACCTGTAGTCTCAACTACTCGGGAGGCTGAGGGATGAGAGTCGCTTGAACCCGGGAGGCAGAGATTGTAGTGAGCCAAGATTGTACCACTGCTCTCCAGCCTGGGTGAAAGAGCAAGACACTGTCTCAAAAACAAACAAACAAACAAACAAACACTGATTTTCTTTTATACATGTAAAATAAAATTCACCGTTTTAACTATTTTTTCATGTACTGTTCAGTGACATTAAGTACATTTACATTGTTGTGCAACCATCGCCACCATCTATCTCCAGAACTTTTTTCATCATCCAAGATTGAAACTCTGTGTGCGTCAAACAATAACTCCCAATATCCTACCTCCTCTTTCCCTGGCAGCCACCACTTTACTTTCCATCTCTATGAATTTGATTACTCTAGGTACCTCACATATGTGGAATCTAATCATATTTGTCCTTTTGTGACTGGTTTATGTCACTTAGCATAGTGTTTTCAAGGTTCATCCATGTTGTAGCATACAACAGAATTTTCTGCTTTCTCAAAGCCGAATAATGTTTCACTGTGTAAATGTAGACCTCATTTTATTTATCCATTCATCTGTTGATGGACACCTGGGTTACTTCCACATTTTGGCTGTTGTGAACAATGCTGCTATGAACATGGGCATACCAAGAGCTGCTGGAGACCTTGCTTTCAATTATTTTGGTTATATAACCCGAAGTAGAATTGCTGGATCGTATGGTAATTTTTTGTTTTTTGAGGAACCACCATTAGATTTCTCATAGCAGCTGCATCATTTTACATTCTAGCCAACACAGGTTTCTGATTTCTCCATACCCTCACCAACACTTGTGATTTATTGGGGTTTTTTATTAGCCATCCTAATGGGTATGAAGTGGTATCTCACAATGGTTTTGATTTGCATTTCCTAACGATTATTGATGTTGGGTATCTTTTCATATGCTTATTGGCCATTTATATATCTTCTTTGGAAAAATATTCAAGTCCTTTGTCCATTTTTGAGTGATATTGGGGTTTTGTTGTTCTTGAATTCTAGGAATTCTTTATATATTCTGAATATTAATCACTTTTCAGATATATGATTTATATATTTTCTCCCATTCCAAGAATTGTCTTTCATTCTGCTGCTGGTGTCATTTGGTGCACAACATTTTCCATTTTGCTGTAAAAATGTAAAAAAGCATCTTTTGAATGCATAGCTAAGCTGGTGAGAAAGAAGGGGAAATTCTTAAAGCCATATATGATGGGAAATCCCAAATCCAAAGAGATAACCAAACTTGAGACCACTGTTTGCCTCGTGGGTACATGTCAGTTCCCAGATATTTAAATCTTGGGGAGGTTATCCACTCACAGGTGGTGAGAAAGGAAATAATACCTGGGGTCCGACAAGACAGAGGTCATATCCTAAAGTCAAGACTGAAAAACTGGTACCCTTGATGGGTGTGTTTTGGGGGGCTTTTTTGTTTGTTTGCTTTTTGGGGGGTTTGGGGGGTGGTTTTGAGAATGAGTTTCACTCTTGTTGCCCAGGCTGGAGTGCAATGGCACGATCTCAGCTCACTGCAACCTTCACCTCCCAGGTTCAAGCAATTCTCCTGCCTCAGCCTCCTGAGTAGCTGGGATTACAGGCGCCCACCACCACACCTGGCTAGTTTTTGTAATTTTAGTAGAGACGGGGTTTCACCATGTTGGTCACAATGGGTGTATTTTTTAAAAGGGTTTCTGAGAGGGGGCTGGTGGGAACACTTCCATATCTCAGCCTTGTGTCTGGTTAGAGCATGAAAAAGAAAATTCTCACCCCAATAATTTCTAACCATAAGCTCATTTTCATGCATATTTGGAGCTGCAATTCATTACTGCTGGGACCCAAAAAAAGCCAGCTACAAATTTACTTCGAAGAATCTTGGTTGGTGAACTCACAAATCGACTCTGGAAAAACACAGTTTAGACCTCAAAGAACAAATAAAATTGCAAGGAACATGAGTTCATAATCACTAGACACACAAGAAAACAAGCTACCACCAGTGAGAGATAGCAGAAATAGCAGCCATAGAATCAGGCCCACAAACCTGCAGATATTGGAATAGTAAGACGGTGACTAGAAATTAAAGGTGTTGTATGTGTTTAAAGAACATTGTTAATGTTTTCAAAATTACGATAATTAAGATATTATCAAAGATTACCAAAAGATTTCTATAAGATCTAGGTAGAGTTTCCAAAAGGTAGAATTGGAATTGAAAAAAAAAAATCAATAGATAGGTAAAAGTGCAGCTTAAAAACGGCTGAAGAGAAAATATGGAAATTTGAAAAGCAAGATGAATACATTACCAAGAATGCAGCAGACAGAGTCAACAAGAAGGAAAATATGAAAGAGAGGTTAAAAGACTTTGTATAAAAAATTTTAAGTGTGTATATATATTATTAGATTCACAAACACATAGATGTATGTAAAATGCATAGACAAAATCTAGATGCAGGAGAGGCCCCTTATAACATTATGCATTTTGCATTGTTTGAAATTGTTTATAGAATAGGCCTGCATTCATTTTATAAATAATATATAGAAAATGCCCCAAAATACATCTAAAGGATCTGAGGGATGTAAATACATAAGTAAAACAAAAGAGAGTAAGATGAAGGTCATGGGGAAAAAAATTGAGATGTAACATGGTATAGGGAGATCAAAAAAACTCAGTTTGGGGGAAAATGTAAGCAAAGAAATTAGGTGAAATGGAAATGTGAAAAGAAAAACAACTGAGAAACTGGGAAACAGGAACACCAAAAGGTTACATAAATGTTGCTCCTATTTAAGTTTCATGACCAAAAAAAAAAAAAAATGGATCTTTTATTTACTGGTTGTTTTGTTTTTTTAATGTCTGCTGGTTTGTTGCCAAAGCTCTAGATTTTTCTGCAGCTAATTCAGACCCTTGTCTGGAGTTGGACCCTGGAGATAAAGGTCGGAACTGCCGGTGGGGCTCTCAGTGTTTTTAACTGTTGTTCTTTGAGCTCCTAAAAGCTTAACTCCTCAATTACCAACCTGAAAAATGGTGCTGCTCTTTTCTGAGACAACACCCTCTGTTTAAATCTTTGCCCATTTAACCCTTCATTAACTCATTGAACCTCTATGACTGAATTTACATGTTTATTTCTTGCGGCTTTGGTACCTTCTAGAGATAATGCTGCCTGGGAACATCGTTTCTGTCTCTCCTACGGCTAGTTAACATCAAGACCCTGATCTTCCAAATTGCCACAGCTTTTTCAGGATTAAATGCCCTGCGAGGAAGGTGTTAATCAGAGCAACACCTGAAACAATTGTACTCTAGGTACCGTCTCAAATCTGGAGGTAAAAGCAGCCTGAACATATCCAGTGGCTCCCAGGCATCAAAAAAAGGTTATGAAAACTGAACGAGGAAACTGGCAGGAAAGGACTAGGCAGGAAATGAGGTAATAAGTCACATAAATCCTAACGTCTACCAATGTCTGTGTTTAAGAAGGAAATGAAAGAAAACAAAGGTGCCCCTCTGTACTGTTTAATTTATAGCAGAATATGAAAACATTCTGCTAATGCAATTTTCTGGAGATTCAGTTGCACAACTGGTTATTAAATCCTCCAAAGAAAATGTGAACTAATTGTATGGCTAATTAACATTTTGGCCTAAAAATATTACAGCCAAGATCACTTTATTCTTAGCTGGTGAAAAATAATCCGATCCCCTAGTGAGGGCCCCTCAAAGCCTGGTTGGGCATATTTACAATTCTCTTATCTTAGTCTCAAAGCTATTTGGCCCTTTTGTTCCAATACAATAGCCCCAATATATCAGACCATCTCTATTTGCATAGAGATACATGGAGTATTCACTTCTTCTCTGCTATGTGAATTTTCATTTTCATGAATGGCTTTACACAAAGGTAGAATAGGCAGCTAGCTAATATTGTGATTACAGGGAGTTTCTCTGAAATCTCTCTCTTTCTTGCTTCTTTTTTTTTATTATTATTTGCTTTGTTTTCTTGTTGTTTGAGACAGAATCTTGCTCAGTCACCTAGGCTGGAGTGCAGTGGCAAAATTACAGCTCACTGCAGCCTCAACCTTCCAGGCTCAAGTGATCCTCCCACCTCAGCCTTCCAAGTTGCTGGAACGACAGGCATGTGTCACCACACCCAGCTAGTTTGGGCATTTTTTGTAGAGTCACAGTTTTGTCATGTTCCCCAGGCTGGTCTTGAATGGGCTTAACAAGCAGTCTGCCCACCTTGGCCTCCCAAAGTTCTGGGAATTACCGGTGAGAGTCACTGCACCCAGCCTTCCCGAAATCTCTTTAAAACCCTTCTGCATCCGGGTTCCAAAACGCATGAACCACCACCACAGAAAAGACATATTGCTTAAAACAGAATTTTGAGTTAAGAAATTTCCTTTTCTTCAGGTCTCCTTTAAAACAAAAACTCTTCCAGAAGGAATGACATATAAGTCACTAGCACTACAGCTTGAATTAATGCATCAGGGATGCCAATTGCCTGAGACCAAGGAAGAAAACCCATCACCACCCTGTGCTTCAATACAATATGAGGTGCTCGGGCCAGATCCAAATGCCTTCATCAGGATCAGGGCTTTAGGTGAGAGCGGGCTGGAAGGATCTCCTAGAGTGGACTCTGCCATATCACCCACCACACACGTCCCTCCTCCACTTCCTACTGCACCCTCATCCCCTCGCCCATCAAAACCGGCATGCCATGAAGTGTAGCCAAAAAATCTCAAGAATGTTTCCAGCAATAACATTTGATGGTGTCTATGCTTCTAGAATATGATTCCAGGTTTCCTAACCTTCTATAGTTATGAACTTTTTTGGTTATCTAAGGAAAGCTATGAACCGTATACCACTTAGGGTAACTTCAGTTGCTGTGAGAAACCCACCCAAATTGTACAGTGGCTCAAATAGGATGGCTCAAATGTACACTTCTCACTCATGTAAAGTCCAAAATGAGTGCTTCTGCTCAGCTGGTGGCTCTCCTCTAAGTGGCAATTCAGAAACCCCGGCTCTTTCCCATCTATGACTTTGCCAGCTTTAACACTGCCAAGGTCACCCCACTCTTAGGCAGTGACCCAGCAGAAGGAGAATGGGGATCTGGAGGTGGAGTAAAGTCCAGGCCTAGAAGTGGCATACAAAGCCACTCTGGTCTCTTCCATGTATGTTGCAGTTTGGGTACATGAAGTTAAAATTTGCCCACATTAGATCCTTCCTTTTCTGAATAGCAATGGCCTGGAAGACCTGAGCACCTGGTGCATCTGGAGCACAGAAATGGGGCAAAGGATTCAGAAATGGGATAGGAGGAGGGGCAGAACCACACTCTACCGCTCAGGATTTTATTTGCGGTCAATTTTCCTTACATCAGGTCACAGGATAAATAATGGATCCCCTATCCGTTTCCAAAGGAGATGTCAGTCCGTGTGTGTGTGCATGTGTGCATACATACACATATCTTATTGGATGTTCTCAGATTTATGTACATATAATATGCATATTGGTCATGCATATTCGTTGTATATTATCATTCATGCATATTAATCATGTATATATTATACATATTATGTGATACTTATATAGTTGATCATACATGTTATATATAAGTATAAAGATTTACACATCTGATAAATAGATATGTATCTGATTTATATCTCATACTTTACATCTTATGCATAAACAATTGTATTTGGTAATGACCATGATGATTCCTCTTTCATGAACTTGTTCTCTACCTGCTTTAGGAGGTATCTAGAGGGACAAACGCCATACATCCAAACTTACCACAGTAAATAATGTATCAGAAAACATTTAGTATAGTAAATTGACAAGAGTCATGGAAAATGTTGTTAACGTGACAGTTCTACTTAGAACGTTCTGTTTATGTGTATAATTTTTTAAAAGAACATTTTGACAAATACACAGGATTATGTCCAAATTACTGGTGTGTCTGCATTCTCAAGCTGTTATTCAAACAATGGAAGTCAAGTGTTAAAGAGATTTTCAGGATCTGCTGAAATGCTTCTCTGCATTAAACGTGAATACAGAATAAAATAATGTTTAAGCAGAATACAAAAATAACTATTGTGACATTCATTTTAACAGGAATTTTTTTGAAGAAGAAAAAAAGAAACCAGAAACAACTGAGCAAAAATTCCGCCTACTCTGCCCTTGTGTAACTTCTCAAACTCTCTCATTATTTTCCTCTGCCACTTCTTTCCCAAAAGAAAGTGAGTCCAAAACACCTTCTTCAGAAGTTTTAGGGCCTTTACAAGTTGATTAGATATTTGTAACCCTCAAAGGGAAAACGTTGGGCAATAACCTTATGAATCGGCCCCCTGGTCCACCACTCACTGTCCACCAGAGTGAACTACACAGGCCACCTGTCTCCAGAAGAGAACACTTGCCTTCTATTTGTCATCACAGGTGAGAGGAAGATAAGAATATGTGCTTTTGAAAAGTAGCCATCCCAGATCTTTCAAGGTGCAAGTGTATATGTGTCTACGTGTTATAAGTCCAACTAAAAAACATTTCCCTTCTTACAAAATAACAATAGTTGTGTTGTCTTAGTCCGTTTCGAGTTGCTATAACAGAATACCTGAAACTGGGTAGTTTATAAAGAGATTTATATGGCTCACAATTCTGCAGGCTGGAAAGTTCAAGATTAGGCAACTGCATCTGGTGAGGGCCTCAGGCTGCTTCAGCTCATGGTGGGAAACAGATGGGGAGCAGGTATGTGCCAAGAGATCACATGGCAAGACAGAAAAATGCTGGGTGGAGGTGCTGGGTGGAGGTGCTGGGCTCTTTTTAACAACCAGCTCTCCCAGAGCTCATAGAGCAAGAACCCTCAAGGGAAGGCATTAATCCACTCGTAAGGGCTCTGCCTCATGACCCAAACACCTCCCAATATTGCCATATTGGTGATCAGATTTTAACAAGCGGTTTGGAGGGGACAGGCATCCAAATCTTAGCAAATGTAGACATATTACTTCTTCAAGTACATTACTCAAACATTTTAGCTTTTTTTTTTTTTCTCAGAACTCTTTTTATCATGTGCACCTTCTTTCATATGAAACAGAAGAACCTAAACAAGTTGCTTATTGGGTTCTGGGTGCAGTGCCTCATGCCTGTAATGCCCAAAAATAACTATTGTGACATTCATTTTAACAGGCGGGCAGATCACTTGAGGTCAGGAGTTTGAGACCAGCCTGGCCAACATGGCAAAACCCCATCTCCCCTAACAATATAAAAATTAGCCAGGCGTCGTGGTGTGCGCCTGTAGTTCCAGCTACTCAGGGGGCCAAGGCATGAGAATCGCTTGACCCTGGAAGACAGAGGTTGCACTGAGCTGAGATCACACCATTGCACTCCAGCCTGGGTGACAGGGCAAGACTGTGTCTCAAAACAAACAAACAAACAAACAACTTGCTTATTAGATATTATAAACACTATTAAGGTGATCTTTCTTCTATTTTAAATTCTCTATTCATTCAAAAATGAATCTTGAAATTCCCAGTGTGGGGTCTCAGCTAATACTTGTAGAATATCAGGTCAGGTGCTTTGGGTTGTTTTTGTTTGTTTGTTTGTTTGTTTGTTTAAGTAATAATGCCTTGCTTCATTTCACACCTTTAACCTTGACATAAATATATCTCTCAATGAGATACTTTATAGATGAGAATTTAATGAAACTTTTTTTAAACATTGTGTAATTACTTAGTTGGGAGTGGTGGTTTATACCTGTAATCCCAACACTTTGGGAGGCTGAGGCGGGCAGATCACTTGAGTCCAGAAGTTCGAGACCAGCCTGGCGAGCATGGCGAAACCCCACCTCTACTAAAATAATTAGCCAAGTGTGGTTGCACACACCTGTAATTCCAGCTACTATGAGACTCACTTGAACCCAGGAGGCAGAGGTTGCAGTCAGCTGAGATCACACCACTGCATTGCAGCCTCAGTAACAGAGCAAGACTCTGTCTCAAAAAAAATAAAAATAAAAAATAAAATATCTTGTAGTTATTTAAATATTTTTACGTTATGATTGTATAAAATTCATAATAAAGAAAATTTTGAAGAAATATTTTACAATAGATGATTTCACATAAAAGTAATTCTCTCCCATTTTATGAATTTTTACTTAATGACTTTCATTTTGCCGAGCTTCCATAGAAGTAAAGCCACAGGCATTGATATTTAGTAAGCAGAAGTATTTTATTGGTCAATTTCTGCACCAACATGTGATTTCTCTATGCTATTGTAGTAAGTGTTGGCTATAACTCACTCTGCGTCTAAATAGGCAAGCTACCATGGGGGGCAGTAATGGGGCCACGGGGTGCCCAGTCATTTGGTCAAACATTATTATGGGCATGTCTGTGGCGGTGTCTCTGGATGAGATTGACATTTGAATCAGTTGGCCAAGCAAAGCAGATGGCGCTCTCCAATATAGTGGGCCTCATTCAATCCACTGAGGCCTGAATAGAACAAAAAGGTGGAGTAAGAGAACTCACTGTCTCTGCCTGACTGTCTTTGGGCTGAGACATTGGTCTGCTCCTGGCTTCAGACTGGGCCTCTGAAACTGACACCATCAGTTCTCCTGGGTCTCCAGCTTGCTGATTGCAAATCTTGGGTCTCTTCAACCTTCATAACCAAATAACCCAATTCCTTAAAGTAAATTTCTTTATATATATATTATATATGTGTATATATACACATAAATATACACACACAGGATGGATATACATATATACATACACACATATAGGATATATAATATATATCTATATATACATTATATATCAAAATACATATATAGGCTATATATATATTCTCTTTCTATATATACACACACACACACATATATATCATAGAGAAGTAGAACCCAATATAATACAAATACACACACACACACACACACACACATATCCTATTGAGTTCTATTTCTCTGGAGAACCTTTTCTAATACAAGTATCTTTGTCATTTTTTGCGTCCTCCAAATATCAGCTGGGTGAGTTCATCTTTCCCTTAACCTCTAGGTTAAAGTGATTCAAACCTACATTTTATGGATTGAGGAGGTACAAAGCTGACCTCAAGTGTTGAGTGAAATTGATAAACCTGGGGCAAGGAGGGTTTTCTGTATATCGGTCAGCAAGAGCTTCTCCTGATGGAGAACAGCTCATGGTTCTCCCCAGGTCTTGCTTAGGCCACCCTGCTTGTATTATAATACTCTTGTGGTGGGGACACTGTACCTTCATTTCTTCAAAACTCCACCTATCTATATAAGGCACTGGTATTCATGTGGAGAGCTAAAGGAAGGGGTCTTTACACCTGTAGACTTCCTTATTCTCATAAGTCTTTGACCTGCCCCCACTGGGAATTTCCCTTGTCCCCTCAAGACACAGTGTTATAAACCTCTCCTGTATCTCCTCGTTTTCTCTCCTCTCTCCCCAATCCCGATTGTCCCCCTTATGCTTGCTCCATCCCAGATCGATTTTGGAAACCCCACCTTTCTTAATCTCTTTGTCATACAGAGAAATGATTCAGCTCCCTCTTTAGCCACTTCGCCTCCATTCAGCTTTGTGTATCAGACATGTCTCCATGCCCATAAAAGGGCCTTTCACAAAATAAAATCCATCCTTCTCAACAAGTCCTGTGGACTGTACCCAGCAAGCAAGTATTCCCTCTTTACTATATACTTGTTAGGAGCTCAAAATCTTTTTCTCATTATTATTTTTTTGATGAGATCCTTCTGGTGCGTATCATTAGAGAATGGATCATTTCAATGGCTTTTTGTTGTAAAACTGACATGTTTCTGCAACTGTCTAAGGAACCTGCACTGAAGGCCTTTGTCTCTGTGCAGATGGTATTCTACATTGAGGTAAGCAAACAGGTTGGCTGAAACAATATGATGTTAACCTTTGCTAAGTGAAAAGAGGGATTCCATTTGTGAGTTCATGTCGGATAAGCTTGTACACTGTAGGTACCAATAATGCTGGTTAAATGAATAGTTGTAAAAATATGCTGCTGGTAAATAAATTCTGAAGTCTTGGCTGCAATTATCATTTTAGATGGGGTAGATAAAAATGATAGCTCAACATCCAACATTTGTCAAGGAAGATTTATCCTGAGGGACAATGTTGGCAGTATGCAATCTAAATAGCACCACTACAATAATTAGTTGAGTAAAAGAAAGTTGATTCTGCCTATTGTTTTAATCTACATGGTATAAACTCTATAATATAAAGTTTAAACTGGTTTCAACATTGAAGCAATTTATATAAAAGCCCTTCAAGAACAACAGGAAGTACATTCAGATGGAAAAGATATAGTCAGCTGGAAATATGAATGTGCTTGGGGCAATTGTCTTTCTGGCAATCTTCATTGTATTACTCTGAACATAGACATTTATATGGTGAAGGAACATGAAAGTTACATTTGTTCAAATCACCTTTCAGGGGTGTTGTTACATAATAGCTGCACATTTTGCAATGGCTCAAGAAACTGCATATGACACCATGTTTATGCAACCACCACTATACCATAGTCCAAATTCCCCAGTTTTGCAACAACCGAATCCAGCAGCTTTAAAAAAATTAATTAGATGTGTCTACACTACATTTGCATCTGTGGAAATTTGAGTAGCTCTACCTGGTAATGTGACACCTGTGGCCATATTTCTGCTGTTGCATCCACCACATCTATTAGGATTGTCTATTGGTTTATCTCAGCCACTTAACTGTCAGCTTTCTGAAACAGAATGGGTCTCCTTCCACGTATCGTGCTTGACAGAGAAAGGGTTTTCGAATATGCTTATTCCAGGAGTGAATGCTGTGATCTGATTATTTGCTCTTTGGGGCCTGTCTGAAATGTACAGTCACAATATCAAGTTCCTTCTGCCCTTTCTTGAGTCAATTTATCCAACTCCATCATAGCGGCTAGCCTTTTTGGAGTGTGTGTAATATATACACACTGTGCTCCGTGGCCTGAATGTATTCTCATTCAATCCTCAGCACAGTCCTTCAGGGTTATATTATGATCAGCATTGTCTTCATTCTGCAAAAAGGAAAACTGAAGTTTAAGGAAGCTAAGTGATTTGCCTGGAGTCACACAGCTAGAAGGAGGCCCAGCCAAGAGTTAAAGTCTACATCTGTTGGATTCCAGAGCTAACATCTGATCTTCGTCATTTCACTAAAATTCTGAACCAGAAATGAGCCAAAGAAAAAGCCAAGTGCCCGTTAGTAATGGATAAAAAGCATCTTGTCTCCAAGGGCCTTGGGGCCTTATAAAAACGCAGGGAGTCCTTCACCTCTTCCATCTTCCCTGACTCCAGATGGGGCTCTGAGCTCTCTTGCTTGGGTTTCCAAGTGAGGGAATGAGCAGAGAAGGAGACGTATTCCCGCCCCAGTCTAAAAGAATAGAAGTGGGTGTGACAGTTGAACAGGTCATGCTTTCCTCTGGCTTTAAAGTGCCATCTTTCGACTGGGCGCCGTGGCTCACATCTGTAGTCCCAGCACTTTGGGAGGCCGAGGTGGACAGATCACCTGAGGTCAGCAGTTCGAGACCAGTCTGGCCAGCACGGTAAAGCCCCATCTCTACTAAAAATACAAAAATTAGCTGGTGCGGTGGCAGGCGCCTGTAGTCCCAGATACTCTGCAGGCTGAGGCGGAAAAATCACTTGAACCCAGGAGGCGAAGGTTGCAGTGAGCCGAGATCACGCCACTGCAGTTCAGCCTGGACGACAGAGGGAGACTCCATCGAAAAAAAAATAAATTTTTTTTTTTAAACGCCATCTTTCTGTAGCAGTGGTCCTATAGTTACAGGCCGGACTCCAGTACAAAACCAAGAGTCGATTATGAGATTTCCACCTTCTCCACAGCCCTGGGGGAGAGAACCATATTAATTAAATGTCACCACTGCTGAATTCCATGAGCTCCTTCTATGCTTACTTACCAGCAGCATCTACATGAAGAGGACAGGGTCCGTATCCAGCCAGAGTAAGCAACCATTCCCTTATATAATCTCGGGGAGGCCAAAAGGCCCAGGGCCTCCCCAGAGGCCCCATTTAGGCTGCTCTAGGAACTGAAGCTTCCAGGGTTGCTCCTTCTCACGCCCTCTGGGCTGGGCCAAGCCCCTTCCTCTGAACTCCCACAACATCCTCTACTAATGAGTATATAACATCACACAGCAGCCATGAAGGAAAAGCAAACGTGTGAGTTGAAGAAAGACCTCCCTATCCCTTCCAGTTCTATTCCAGCACTCCCGAGGCAGAACGTGCTGCGTGGTAAATCTGTGAGCTTGGTCTCCAGGGATACTTAGAAGCAGGCAACCATTCATCTGGGTCCTATGGGGACAGGGGATTAAGGAGCTTCCTGCATTGGGCAGAATGTTGGAAGAGGTGACCTCTAAAATGTGACTCTTCAGTTCCATGAGTACCGTGCTGAATCTTTGTGCGACACAGACTCTTGGCAATCTAGACTTCCAGACAAAGGGAAAAATGACGGCTTTCACTCAGGTTTGCTGAGGATGATTTGCAAGTGCCCAAGCATCCCTTTGTCACCTAAATCAGATCATTAACCATGGTTACTCCTTGGTAAGATGAATTTGATTTCTTTGTTGAGTTGCTTATTTATAATCCCGTCTTGTTTCGCAGAAGCTCTGGGGTGACTATAATGCAAATTGGACAAAGCAAGAGTGCTAAACATGCACAGACAGACCTTCAAATGCTCCTAAATCCTAGCGCCCAGCAGCCGTCCACAGTATTTATATGGAGTAATGGTGACATCCAGTGGTCAATTAAGTTACACCTGGACGAGGTTTGTGATTTTTTTTTTTCCCCCAACCTAGAAATAATTATACCAGAAAAATTATTTTTTGAACAACTCAGTTTTGGGCTCCTCTGAACATCAAGAAAAGCCTAAATGTTGTGTCTTCAAATGCAGATAACACTGGCCTCTGCCTTTCAGCTTGTAGCATTCATGTCTGCAGACAGGCTTCGCTCAAGCGTAGAAAAAAGAGCTCTCTACTGCCTCATCTATAAAATGGAGCAGGTAATAAACTACCTGCCAAATTGGAGTCAGCAATGAGTTGCCACGGGAAGCACAGTGTGTGAGGATGGCCATAAATGTGTACAGAAGCAAAACGAGAGAGACGGTGTTCCATAAGTCAAACCAGGAACAAAGAACAGAGAGCTGAAAGAACGAGCCCAGATGAAGGCGCTCAGACAGAGAACTGTATTAGGGTAAGGCCCTGGGCTTATTTGCTTTTTTCCCCCTGGCACTTAGCACAATGTCAGCACATAGCAAGGGCTCGGATATTTTTGACTCTTTAAATGAATGAATGAATGAATGCATTGAGGATTTCCTAGGCATTATACCCCCAAAGGATCTGCCAGTTAAGGATTTGGTGGGTCTGTCCAGCCTAGTTTGAATCTGGAGGTTGTACCTTGAAGTCACATCTGGAGACCAGCAAGTAGGAGAAAGTCTGTGAATGATCTAAATGTCTCAGAATAAAGTAGGCTGGAACAGCACAAGGTAATTGTGTGGGTTAAGCAGTGTTAGGAGCTAAATTGGTATAAATCCCATCTCTGTGTAGTTTGTACACTGAAAATCTACATGTTGAGTCACCTAATTTGCCAACTGAGTTTGTGATGTTTGTAGTTGACCCACTAAGCAGTGGCCTGGGAGAATGGAACAGGAGCTTGTGACAAGCGACGGTCCGTAAGCTCATGGTTTGACAGCCAGAATTATCAGAGGCTAATCTAAACGGCCTTTTGCCCAATGCTCTAGGTGGCTTTGCATAAGCTGTAACTTAGATCATTTATCTCATTTTAAATAGAATATTCATAACTGACCCCTAAAATGACATTAAAGAAAAATATTATTCAATATAAATATTTTCTTTAATATCATTTTGGGGGTCAGTTACCTAGAAATATATATTCATTGTTTAGAGGCTCTTGCTACAAAATATGTTGATTATATTGATACAGTGTTAGCAAACAAAGCAAAATACTTAAAGGTATTGTCTAAATAATCTTACACCACTGTCCTCGAGATCCACCTTGGGGGAAAAAAAGGTTAAAAGACTCTTTAAACCACATCAAATGACATTTTTACATAACCTGTAAAAAATGGACAAAATGATCATTTCCAATTCATCATCCTATAACCTTGCAAAAAATGCAATAAAGCATTATATTCTTGGCAAAAGCAATATGTCTGAATTCCAATTACACAAAAACACAGAGAAATCCAAGTCAATTTCTTCTTAAAGCTATAATTAATGTGAAAGAGCAGAAAGTCTTATAACAACAGAAATACATTTGTATTAAGAAGATAATTCTTGGCCATTACCAGAAAATTGTTAATTCTTGAAAGAGCATATGTATATAAATAGTTAGTACAATTATTATACTTTTCTCCCTACATGAAATATGATAATGTCAATGTTACAGCCAATAATAAATGAAAGAGTGTGAGTGTGAATTTATTTAATGGTTTTACTGCATCTTCAGTGCAGATGGGCTGCAGTCTAGATTAGAATAAAGATTTGTAAGAGTCGAGAATTGCTGAAATGATTGATTAGGAGTACAATACAATCTTCCTGCGCTATGGGTTCTCCTATTAGCAAAGTGTCATTTGCCCTCTGATATGTTACATAATCCCCACAACTTCCCAAGCTCAGCATCCTTGAACCAAGTGAGTCCTCGGTTCTCACAAGTAATTCCTTTCAAGGTCCAAAAGCCCAAGTATCAGAGAAAAGAGAAATGTATAATCTGAGACAAAAGAAAGGGGCCATCTGCATGCTTAGTTATAGATGCCAGCCACACCCTGTTATTTGATTCCATTTCATTCCTTATATGACACATAAAATGCACTATCCAGAATATAACTGATTTGGATGCAAGTCTACTAAAATGAATTTTCTCTGAGGTTTTTTTTTTTTTTGAGGATTTCAAGACAACTTTTAGAATAATTAGACATACGATATCTTTTTGCAGCTAAAACCTCTGCATTGGTTTCTCACTGTCACATAGATTCCACTTGCCATATATGTCATACAGATTCTATTTGCCATATATGGCACAGGCCATAGTGCTCTGGCCACAATATTCTTCTCTCCTGCCATTCCTTCATGCAACCTATCTACCCCACACCTCCACCAAAGAACACCCAACATCCCAAACAAGTAAAAAATAAGATAAGGGACTCATTCACCTACATTTCCCAGATATCATCATTCATTTAGCAAACATCGATTTAACACCTTCTATGTGATTGGCTGTGAGTATAAAACAATGAAGAAAACATTGTTCCTACCCAAAAAACTCATAATCTGATAAACTTCTGTCAAATGTCACAGGGATATGTCTTCTTGTTATGAAGGAAATAGGACACACACTATCTTTCCAATCACCAAGGAGAAAGAGCCTGAGGCCTAACAGAACAGCACTGGTAATATGGTAGCCAAAACTTTCTACTAGAGGAGCAGCTTTCTTTGCTGGGCACCATGGCTCATGCTTGTAATCTCAGAGCTTTGTGAGACCAAGGCAGAAGAACCCAGGAGTTGAGCCCAGGAGTTCAAGACCAGCCTGGGCAACATAGGGAGACCCTGTCACTATAAAAAAATTTTTTTAATTAGCCAGACACAGTGGCACACACCTGCATCACACACACCTGTGTACACACAGCAGCACATGCCAGCTACTTGGGAGGCTGATGCGGGAGGATCGCTTGACTGAAACCCTGTCTCTAAAAAGAAAAAAGAAGGGAAAACAAGAGAAGCTGCTTCCAATTATCAATCACATCTAAACATGGGCCAACCCACACCATTTATCCACAAAACAATGAAGGATTGGAGAGAGAACTGGCCTTCGAAGTGCAGAGTGAAATGCAAGGGAGAATCTGGTGTCCGGCAGATCTTTCAAGGTCACCAGATTCTTGATAATGCCAGAAACAAGGCCTACCACGTGACCATGATGAGAAAGATGGCCAGGCCCTGGGACGGCCCTGGTGTGAGCAGAGTAAGCAGAGGTGAAACCTTGCAACCCAAAAGGCTGGCAGAAGAAAGTGATGATTTAAGCTCACCAAGAGAGTATTCAGGTCCTGGGGTAACTGAGGTATGAAGAAACACCAGCACTTTGGTAGCAGGAAGGGCCTGGGATTTCTGCTTTCTTGCAAAAAGCAGCCACAAGAATTTGCAGATCACACAGATTAGTGGAACAACACTACGTTGACCACTTCTTCAACGCATATAGGGAAGGGATGACCAGGCTATGAAAGACTTGGAACCCAGCTCTCTTGGAAGGTGAGAGAAGAGAGGTCCCCAATGAATGACATCATAGCATCTCTCATTATCTCAAAGCTACCATTTATGGAGCCCTTACTAATCCCCATGACCACCCATGCAGTATTATGATCTCTCATTCTATTATGAAGAGACTCAGGCTCAGATAGACTAAGTAACTTGCTCAATATCCACACAATTAGCCATGTGTTGGAGTCACAATTCTAAAAGCAGTACATCTAATCACTATGCTGTGGTGCCTCCCTGTTTGAGTTGCTTAATTGGCCCCAGGTCTCATGGGAATGGGAGCTCTGTTGCACATCACGAGGATAAAGGCAAATGCAGTTAAGCTGCTCTCCACGTGAGATGCCAAGCAACACTGGTCATCCCAGAGATTTCCAGGCTGACTTCACACCAGCTTAGCCTTTAAAACTAAACTAAGCTAGCAAGTGCTAGGATCAAAAAATAAATAGCTAAGAAGTATCAACACTGATCAAAGAATAAAGTCAACAGTCACATACATTCATATCTGGTTTATACCACAGAGCAGTCATTGCTAAATAGAAATAACTCTTCTTGAAACCAAAATGCAGGATCAAACTAAATGAAAAACAAAACAGCTATTCTATTCTGGAAGTCAGTTATACAAGTTGGTTACATATGAAGGGGACTCATTTCTCTATAAGTATGACTAGAAGGCGTTGGTGGTTATTTTAAGTCTTTGCCATGCTACATAGAGATTGTTTATGCAGCAAGTAGTTGCCACAGCGGCAGGGGCTGGAGAAGAAATGTGTGTGCCTCGGCAGAGGCAAAGGAGTGTAGGGACCTGTCAACTGAAACTTGGTGCGCTGAATAAAAATATTTACAGCACTACTTTATGGAGTGATCCACCTCCAAGGCATCAACTGCTTTATGCAGTATCGCATCACACTAAAAATGTTCCCTTCTGGGTCTACATATAGAGGAAGTTGAAATATGTTCTTATGAATATCGACATGATTGGAACAGATATTTGTAACTATACCTAAAATGTAGTCTAGGGGGCATAGGATTAAGAGTGCTGCAAATTGAAATTTTGGATATGTCTATTTCATATTGGGAAAAGGACCTCTGTATGCTTTTTTTTTATTTCTTTCATGCCATTAGAAGGATGTGTATGTTCTGCAGTTTTAAGATAACATTTTTGCTTTGCTGTTTACTGATCTAGTGAAAAGACTGCACAGCTGAAAATTTGTCTCTGCGGTGCATCTAGAATGTGAATAACCCAGTTATCATATGACTTGCATTTGTTTAGAAAAATGAGACAGATCTCTTTTTTATCCATTTAATTTAGTAAATGCTATAAGTTTAAATATATATAAATGTTCCACCAGACCTAAGTTTCTCAGCCTTTGCACTATTGATCTATTAGGCTAAGTAAATCTTTGTTGTGGCGTAATTGTCCTGTGCGTTGCAGGGTTTTTAGCATCATCCCTGGTCTCTACTCACTAGATACCATCCCCCCAATGTGACAACCAAAAATATCTGCAGACATTGCCAAATGTCCTCTGGGAGCAAAATCACCCCAGCTGAAAACGATGCCCTACATATTCCATCAAGATCGAGCCCCGATATTCCTCAACTGTGGCAAAGAGCCATTGTCTTTACTGGAGGTCAGGGTGTCTCTGGATGAGCTCTCCTTATCTACGCATCTCAAATGCACTACCTGGAGGTCTGGCTCTCACAGGGCTGAGAATAATGACCAGGGCCAGGTGTACACAAAGAGAATTTTCTCCTCTAATATTTAAGTACAGCTTTATTTTTGTTTTGCAATTAACCTCTGCTCCACAGCCTTTAGTACATCTACTAGTGTTGTCAAGGAGACAACCTCCAACTAGTAGATAACAGGTAGGCCAAGATAATTGGCCCTTGGTTCCTTTCTGCTGCTCCTGCACACACAGTGGACCTTGCTGCCTCCATAAATCAGGACCGGCTGCATGATTATTGTATCCAAATAAGAAACTCACAAATTCTAGTCTCCTTTCCTTACCTGGTTTAGAACTAAAGAGACACATTTAATTTGCTTCACCAGATCAAATAAAGAGGAAGTCTGGCAATAGCGATAAACCCCAGAGATCAGCTAAATTATGTCCCAACTTGACATTTATATGAGCACATGCCTCTCAATCTCCAGAGGTGATTAGATTAAGGTTATTTTAGCTTGCACTTCATGCACGCACATCCCTAAAGACTCAGGGAAAGGGGTGGATGGTGACTAATACCATCAGTGATTTTATTCAAATGTTTTGTATTGCCAATATGCTGCCTAAAATGTTACTTAGGATGGAGAGCTACATTTCTACAGAGTGCACGCAAAGCCTTTTACATTTCAGCATTAAGGTTTTCACAAAACCTGCTCTCTCTCAGAGCCTGAGCAAACCCTTCTGCTGTTGGGACACATGATCATTGTTTGCTATCTGGGCAGATCCCACATGGCATCCTCTATCCCCAGAGACAGAAATCATTTTGCTCAGAGATTTTGACTTAGTTCATTAACTCCAGAACCCTCAGGAGAAGGCTGAGACAGTGCACTGGAATGCAGATCGAACTACACTGTCTCCTGTGTGCATGGGAAGGTGGTAAAAAGCATTCCTTTGCCTCTAATCTGTGTCAAAAAACAAAAACCAAGAGAAATATAACTTGTGCTTCATGAAAATCAAAATTAGAGCTGAAATGCCCAGTCACCAACAGCAAGCCAAAACCAGCCTCTCTGTCCTGGCATGAGTCAAATCCAACTAATCACATCCAGGGTTGTTGCATTTATCCTGCCTCAATTTGTTCTTGAACGGAGAATAGCCATGATCTTAAGAATTTCAGATTTCAGACCCGATGGTTTGAGGAATAGATATAGAATACATCTCAAAATGTACTATCGATTGGCATGGAAAAATAGTAAATTATTATTGTTTTGGGCTTTTTTGGGTTTTTTTGTTTGTTTGTTTGTTTTGAGATGGAGACTCACTCTGTCTCCTAGACCGGAATGCAGTGGTATCATCTTGGCTCACTGCAACCTCTGCCTCCCAGGTTCAATTAATTCTCTTACCTCAGCCTCCCAAGTAGCTGGGACTACAGCCGCGTACCACCACACCCAGCTAATTTTTGTACTCTTAGTAGAGACAGGGTTTTGTCATGTTGACCGGGCTGGTCTCGAACTCCTGACCTCAGGTGATCCACCTGCTTCAGCCTCCCAAAGTGCTGGGATAACAGGCATGAGCCACCTCACCCGGACAAATTATGATTGTTTTTTAAAATAAATAACTTCCTCCAATCCAAAAGACATGTTTCAGCCTTGGTTAAAAAAATATATGGGTAGCAATTTAATGTTATGAATTTTAGAATTACTTTATCTGTAGCTTGTAAAATAAAATTTAAACCCTTTTTAGTTGTAGATATGTATATTGTTTCTCTCACTTCCCTGAATTCTCCTTTGCTCTTTTTGTATTATTTAATCTATTCATAATATGGCCATTCATCCTCTATTTTTGCAGAACTGTTCCAAATATTCTATCTTGTTGCTATTGTGGTAGACGACCCTATCTACGAATATGTGTTCCAATTTTAAGGTCCAAAAATACCTACAAGTGCCTATAAGAACAAAACACAAAATACTTTGGAAAGAGACATCCCTCATCGTACCCAAACTCCCAATATCCTATTACACAGAACTGTCAGGTGCAAGGGAAACTCCATAATTCATTTTCCTCCTTTGTCTATATTTACCCTCACTTCAATCCACATAGGATTTCAGGCAACTTACAAAAGTATATACATCACAAAAGAATAAAGTAGTTGAAGGAATCAGGGCAAAGGCAAATGAGAATAGAAAGTTAGTAAAAACCAGAGGTAAGATCAGAATGCAGACAAACATAGCATGGGGCCCTATCCAGGTACAAGAAGTGACCCTGGAGTGTTCCTTTAAGCTGCCTAATGGCCAAAGAGACGACAGAAAGACCATCGTTGTGAGACTGAAAGCAAAGTGTTTAAGAGCAGCCTGGTTGGATGTCAAGACCTGAGAGTCTGGTGGTGCCTCCTAAGGAAGGACCTCAACAGCATCTGAATTCATTTTGTTCATCTTCCTAACCTTTATCAAGGGAACGCCTAAGCCCTCCCAAGTAAGACATGGATGGTTTTCATTGTTAAAAATAATCACTAGGGATGAAAAATTGGAGACACTATCCAGTGACTCATAGAGCTGCAAACGTTTCTCCTTCTTACTCCTTGTGTCTTATGGTTTTATTACACGCTTTTTGGTCCCCTTTCTGTAGCATGCTTGCTAACTCTCCCACCATATAGATAAAGGTCTAGCCACCCTAAAAACCCATTCTCTGAAAGTTGTGTATAACCTTGGAGCATCAGCCCCCAGACTGAAGAAGCCTTCACACGAATCAGGACCTGCAGTGCCCTAAAAACACGTTTTGCTCTAAAACACACCCTGCCCATGTGCAAAGTCTAGATTGTTTTGCCCTTAGCTTCCTATAGTACTTAAGTCCTACCTAGAATAATTCACCCTCAGTGAAACCTTTTTTTGAGGGGAGGGGACATATCATGGAAAAAAGCAGGCAACTCAGAGTAATAATGAATATTACATGCTCTTATAAAGAATGTCTTCAAAGGAGGGGAGCCTTGCCAGCATTACTGAGTAATGATCTTTGAACACAGCATTAAAGTCAAAGCATGAAGGAAGGCAGATAAAATATTTAATGACATCTAATATTCCCAGCTCTTGCAAAAAGCCAAGAACTGGTCACAGTTTATCAGTAGCTGCACATTTTAATATCATTAGACAACAATTTTTTCCAATCAGAGTAATAAAGTTACCAAAATCACGGGATGGTAGAAAGGAAGGGAAATAAAGCAGGTTATAAACTGCTCGGAAATCCTGTCTTTTCCAATTGACTTTTAATATGAATGTGGAAATTGGGCTCAACAATCAGTTGGCTCACTTGGTTCACAGATCGGCCAGAGCCTCAATAAATATTGAGGATGTTTCTACGAAACAATCTTTGACTAGTCATGTTCAGGACAAGTCTTTTAAAACCCCCCTCACCTCCTGGGACACAAGTGTGGTCAGAAGTCCTTTTTGGCTCTAGTGTGTCATTGGCCTCAAATCTTCCAATCCTGCCAATATGAATCAGTTAAAGGAGAGTTACATATCTGGAATTTTGCACCAGGCAAATAGGTGCTTCAAGAGGATGGGGTGGAGGTAGATAAGTATGTAGGTAGGTCGATAAGGCAAGCAGATCTGTTCTGTCACAAGAAGAAAACCAGGCAGGAACAGTGGACAAACAGAAACCAGTCTATGGAAGGACAATTTACTGAGACACCAATTTGCCTGCGTTCTCAAGGAACAGTCCTCTCCTCCTCCACTGCACCATCTCCCTCCACATAGCAAGGTTCTTACTGTTCTTGCCACAGAAATTTGAGAAAATATAAGCTACTTAAAGCTACTTTTTTGTAAAAACCTGAGTTGTTGGGTTTTTTTTTAAAGATACAGAATATATCAATTTTCTAAGACTGCTATAACTAAGTGCCACAGACTGGGCGGCTTAAACAACATGGATTTATTTTCTCACAGTTTTAGAAGCTGGAAGTCTGAGGTCAAGGTGTCAGCAGGGTTGGTTTCTTCTGAAGGCTGTCTCCTTGGCTTGCCAGGTGGCCGCACTCTTGCTGAGTGTTCCATGCTCATCTCTCTGGGCTGCATTGTCTGGTGTCTCTCCCTGTGTTCTAATCTCCCCTTCTTACAAACACACCAAGCTTACTGGATTGGGGCCCACATGGATGACCTCATGTTTACATAATTACCTCTTTAAAGGCCCTATCTGCAAAAACAGTCACATTCTAAGGTGCTGTAGCACTTCAACATACGAATTTGGAGGACCCCAAAGTTCAGCCCATAACACAGAGAAACATATTTTGAGGAATGAAGAGAGAGGCATGTAAGTCCTGTGGGAAGCTCATATCTACACCCGTTTCAGGGAGTGCCTAGGGAGGTCATAAGACCTTGAAGGTGTTGCTCTGGGAGACACCTAGAGAGGACAGACCTAAGTACAATGATGCCTCGGCCTCCTTCGGGATTCCTGGGCCCAAAGACATGGCACACAAGTAGCAGAGCCTCCCAATCTGAAGGCGGGGACACTAAAAATTTCTGTGGTCACAGGAACAGGCTGGTGGTCGATGACCAGATGGTCATCCCTGATGCTCAGCCTCTAATGCCCAAATCCTTTGCACCATTCAGGGGTAGAATTCCACAGGGAGCCTCAGCAATGACCAACATTGAATTTCTAGACAGCACTGTGGATAGGGGCTCTGCAACAGATTTATATCAGTTTAAAGAAAACGTAGAATGTGATATTTCTTGTTGCTTACAGGCTGAATTTACACCTGCAAGAATTATGTCAGGATGTATATAAAGTTTAGGAAAGAATAAAACAGAATAGAAACCAAGCCCATATTTATACAATAAGCCAACCACGGCATCTCAAACTGCACAGAAGCAGGACAGAGTTTAAATTAAGAGGTCTTAGAGTACACAACAATTTATCTGGATGTAAAAGGCAAAAGTGAGTCAGGTCTCTTGACCTATTCCAACAATACACGCATCTTCTCCATAAATGATAATAACAGTAGTTCTACGTGCTAGGAGCCAACCCCATCCAATCACTTCAGCACTCTTTTTTTTTTTTTTTTTTGAGATGGAGTCTCACTCTGTCCCCCAGGCTGGAGTGCAGTGGTGCAATCTCGGCTCACTGCAACCTCCGTCTCCTGGGTTCAAGTGATTCTCCTGCCTCAACCTCCCAAGTAGCCAGGATTATAGGGACCTGCCACCATGCCGGGCTAATTTTTATATTTTTAGCAGAGATGGGGTTTCATCATGTTGGCCAGGATGGCCTCAAACTTCTGAGCTCAGGTGATCTGCCTGCCTCAGCCTCCCAAAGTGCTGGGATTACAGGTGTGAGTCAGCAAGCCCGGCCTCTCATTGAATTTGAAATAGTTATCATAGCTCTCCTGTGTATCTCAGTATTTTAGCATTATTTGTGATCTCAGGTATCTCTTGTTGACACAATCCTCCTCCTTAAATGCTAAACTTCATGAGAGCAGGATCTCTATTTTCTACCTCTTTTGGACTGTTTCATCGTAGCTAGAGAAATTTGGCTCAGTTAATTCCAGGTGACAGCCATGACCAAGAAGTCTTTCTTTTCTTCCCTTCATAAGCATTAAACAGAATCTGTGTGTCCCTTTGTATTCCTGAGACAGAATGGGGAGTGAAATCTCCCTGTTTTTCCATTAATACAAATTAAGGCCATTTTCAGAAAAATTTTCTGGCAGGTAGCTAAGTTCTAGAAATATCACTGGAAGAAAAAAGAGGTCTGGTATTGAGAAAAACAAGAGAAACCAGAAGAGAGGCAGATTCCAGAGAAAAAGCATGAGAACATAATTAGTTCAGTTTAGGGTAATATGAGCACTTGAAAGCCCTCTCCACCCCTTCTCCTACCCCATACCCAGCCAAGTAATGTGCTTTTTCTAAGCCCTGACTTCTGAACCACTAAAGAAATAAAACAGTAAAGCAAATAGGAAATTAAAACATCCCCATTATTTAAAGTAAGGTTGATATTATAGAACACAGTGTATACCTGTAGGCCAGTGGATTCGCGCAGGCTGAATCCCGAATTAGACTGCTGCTGGTCCTCCCCACCATGGGTGCCCTTTACCTCCCATGGTAGGTGCAAGGACTTTCCCACTAAACCTCCTGAAGGCCAAGAGGAACCAAGACCACATGTTCTCCAAGAGCAGCTCACCAATCAGGGAGTTTTCTCCTCTCCAAAGTGGAGAGGGAGTACAAAGAGGATGAAAGTGTTTTACTAATGCACATGACTCCCTGTGGAAGAAAATATCAGGAGTGAAGAACATGTGCTCTCTCCCAATGGACATGTTGGGCATAAGGTCCCAAACACAAGCCAGGGGAGCCATCCCACAAGTGAATGTAGAGGGAGATGAGGGGGTATTCAGGAGTGAGGTCTGGGCTGGGACATGCTCTGGGTATTGGCAGTGGACACATAGTGATGGAAACCAAGAACTGAGATGCGCTTCCTCAGAAAGGGGATGTAGAATGTGAGGAAAGGGGGAGTGCGAATAGAGCCCTTAGGAAGATGAGCATTCAGGCGTAGAGAAGACAAAGAGAAACCAGGGAAGAAAGGTAGAAGGAAGCATCCAAGAGCTAGCAGAACAAGGGCAGAATGGTGTCGTGAGAGCCAAGAAAAGGAGAGAAGACAAGAGTGAGCAATAATGACCAACAACAGGAATCGGGGATGGTTCGGGCAGTTGGCAGCCTGGAGAGCACTTCTACCCACTTCTGAAGAGTAGTTTTGAGATGAAAGCCTAATTGTAGTGGGTTGAGAAATGAATAGAAGTTGAGGAAAACCTATTCCCCGCCCTCAAGGAGAGAAGAGCTTGGTGGCAGCTACGGATAATTAAACAGGCAATTACAAAAGGCATGGTCTTTGACTTAGATTCATGAATGTGTCCCCAAAAGGTCAAAAAAAATCATGGACCAAACTACATGTGCCTCATTTGTATGTGAATTAATCTGGGAAGAGATGCATAGCTTTCATAAAATCCAATTGCCTAACATGAGGAAACAAGAAAACAGGCTACTAAATAGAGACAGTTCAGAATCCTAAGCCCTCAGAAAGAACAAGTTTATAGTTAAAGTCCTAGGTCATGGCAGCCAAGTAGGGTAGGAAAAGAACTGAATCCAGAAAGTCAACTACATTAGTCCATTTTCGCCCTGCTATAAAGAACTTTCCTGAGACTGGGTAGCTTATGAAGGAAAGAGGTTTAATTGACTTACAGTTTTGCATGACTGGGGAAGCCTCAGGAAACTTAACAATCATGGCAGAAGGGGAATCAGTCACGTTCTTCACAAGGCAGTAGGAGAGAGAAGTGCAAAGGATGAACTTCCAAACACTTATAAAACCATCGGATCTCTTGAGAACTCACTCACTACTATGAGAACAGCATAGGGGAAACCGATGCCATGATCCAATTACCTGCCTCCCTAGACATGTAGGGATTACAGGTCCCTACTTTGACTCATGGGTATTATGATTCAAGATGAGATCTGGGTGGGGACACAGAGCCAAACCATATTAACAACTCTCCCAGAGGTATTTCCCTAATTGATACCATTGATACCTGGGGGGCACTTGAGGGGTCAGGTGAGGAAGTCTTGGTAAAAGAATAGGAGAAACTAAAGCAATGAGAGAGACGGAAAGCCAGAGCAGTCATCCATGAATTTCACAAATATCTGATAAGTGCCTGCATGTCCTAGGCAGGGTGCAAGACCTTGGATACATCCTTCACAGAACTTACATTCTAAGAGCTTTTGTGTTTAAAATATGAGATGCTGAAACTTGAGGTTTCACAGGTGAAAACACCTCTTTCACTACATCAAGTTAGATTTGCTCAATTATTTCATTCTTAAATCACCGTGTTCCCCTTTGGAGGGGGGAAAAAAAAGAAAGAAAGAAAAACCATGCATGGTGATTAACCCACCAAGCTGCTAGTTCAATCTCCCGTGCTCTCCTTTGAGTCATGAGGGTGCAAGGAAAAAACAGGATGACAATAAAAAGAGAGAGAAAATTAATATGTTAAAACTTTACATTTCAACTTTGAGCTGACATTGCAGCAAGGCTCCTTCCAGCTGCTTTGTCTAGCCATGTCAAGAAGTGACCATGATTTATGGTGCCACCTCCGTAATTTCAATGCTCTTGATCTCCCACTGGAAGCAGTGACAAGTAAGGTTAACTGCTGTGTAAAGAGACAGTATGAGTAATGCTTCATGCACAGAGCTGGCACTGATCTACAGTGTGGCGGTGAGGTGCGGGGAGCAAGCAGGGATGTCAGCCATTGGTTAAATCCCTTTCGAATGGCAACCTCCAAAATGCCCTAACACCTTGTGGAACAGTCAGGACTTACGTGGAAAAATACCCTGCATTGTGTTAGGATCTTTTGCCTTATCCTTGTTCCCTTACAAACATGAAACAGCCAACTTGACTGATAATTGCATTCTGTATTGTTAGTAATGGCTAACACTAAGTGTCCATGCCATGTGCCAGGCCCTGTCTACTTGGCTTATAGTCATTGCTCCAGTTATTCCTCCTCTTATCAGCCCCCATGGTCATCCCCATTTACAGATGAGAAGAATGAGGCTCAGAAGATTAAACAGCTCACCCAAGAGTGTGAAGCCACGCCAGGATTTGAGCCCAGATCATCTGACTGCAGGAGCCTGCTATACTAGTCCATTCTTGTTTATTTAATCCCATCTATTTATTTTTATATGTATTTTTTTTTCTTTAGCCAGCACACATACATTTCTTCTTTTTCTTTTTTTTTTTTTTTTTTGAGATGGAGTTTCACTCTTGTCACCCAGGCTGCAGTGCAATGGCACAATCTTGACTCACTGCAACCTCCACCTCCTCCTGGGTTCAAGAGATTCTCCTGCTCAGCCTCCCAAGTAGCTGGGATTACAGGCACCCACCACCATGCCTAGCTAATTTTTTTTTTTTTTTTTTTTTTTTTTTGTATTTTTAGCAGAGACAGGGTTTCACCATGTTGACAGGCTGGTCTCCAACTTCTGGCCTCAAGTGATCCACTCACCTCAGCCTCCCAAAGCGCTGGGATAACAGGCGTGAGCCACCTTGCCCAGCCTGCTTACATATATTTCTAAAGGATTGCTTGCTCTGCTACTAATGAGTAGACTGGGGTATGTGTCACTGTAGAAAATCATTCATTTACCTTCCAAAGCCACAGTTTGCCTTGGTAAACAGGGTCTAGATCAAAAATTGTTGTATATACAAATATTCTATGAAAGCTAATTACTTTTTCATATACTTCTGTCTCATTTCTCCTAAATAAAGGAAAAAGAAAAGAGAAACTAACATCAACTGAACAACTACTTCATTCTAAACATTGTTTCAGGTGCAAAAAACCTCACAATAACCCCACCAGGTAGATATCTTTATCCCCGTTTTATAAATTGGGAAATGGAGGCTCATGAAAGTCAAAGACATTTTCCAGGTATAACTGTGAGAGGCAGAAGTGGGCTCAAGGGCCTCAGGGATTCCTCACCAGGACTGACATGTATTGTGGATCTCTTAGTCGCTTTCAGTGTCTCATACTCTATTTCACCTACAGGTGAGCAGAAATTAAAGGGAAAGGAGAAAGAAAAGAAGAGAAGAAATTAAGGAGCAGTGTGAGAGTTGACTTCAGAGATTGGATATCCCTGAAACACTAAAGAAATGGCTTCTCTGCTTTCCAAATTTCCTCAAAATCTGTCCTAGGTCTTATCAGGGAATGTTTGTTTGTTTGGTTTGGTTGGTTGTTTTTGGCAGGGTTTTGCTCTGTCACCCAGGCTGGAGCGTAGTGCCACGATCACAGTTCACGGCAGCCTCAACCTCCTGGGCTCAATCGATCCTCCTGCCTCAGCCTCCTGAGTAGCTGGGACTACAGGGGCACACCCCTATTCCTGGCTCTTATCAGAGACTTTGGATTACAGTTGCCCAGACAACAACCCTGTGATGCTACACTCAAAGTACTTGCCTGGCAAAAAGCCAAATTCCCTCCATCTTCCGACATATGCACAGTACCTGTGTGAGGTTTTCTTTCCAAAGCACCTGAGGACAAGGTCAAGGCTGTGCTGCTATTGGGATTTTGTCCCGCACAGTAACTCAGCTGACAGTGACTGGGTTCCTAGAGAAGGAGCTAGGGGCCTACCCGCCTCTCTTCACACAAATGTCATCTCAGTTTTATCTTCTCAACTCTTTCACTGCACTGAAGAGTTCTTGAAAGCCAGTTCAAATCTCACTTCAAACTTTTTTCTCTTAGAGAAATAAAAATGCTGTTGTTTTTGTCTAATGGAAGTACTGTGCTGTGACTGAATCTGTAACAACGGCGTGTCAAAATGCCAAAAAAGTGTGTCAAAAATAACATTTAAAAAAACTCAAGGGAGACATGTTATAGTCCTAAATGAGCATTTTTATTTCTCTGTGTTGAAATGTGTTCGTTTCCTCTCCAGGGTCTTAATAAACCTCAAAGAAACACACAACACTTAATGAACACAATTTCAGGGCCAATTCAGCTCTTGATATCCCATTACTGTCAAAACATCTCTCACTTGTATTTGTGAGTTCTCCTCTTCCAAGTCTTTCTATTCAATTTTTCTTCACTGGATGCTTATTTTCCCTAAATCGTGAACCTCTGAAGTATATGCATATTGCCATGAAGTTAATCAACTAAAAAGAATTAATTTCAATTTATTTTCTTTGTCATTTTTGAGGAAACATCATCAACTATTTCCTGACACATTAGAGATAAAAGTCAAATTCATGGCAATCCCATGTTGCCAAGGGTTTGTGTATTTAATTTAATGGGCTTTCAAATAATATTCAATAGAGTCTATAGGCAGTATGCTCGCCTCCCATGATTTGGCTGAGAAACGATAAGAATATCTAAATTTTAGAGCCTGTTCAGCTCAATTCAAAGTATCATAGTGTTGGCTGGGTGCGGTGGCTCACATCTGTAATTTCAACACTTTGGGAGGCCAAGGCGGGCCGATCACTTGAGGTCAGGAATTCGAGACCAATCTGGCCAACATGGCCAAACCTGGTCCCTACTAAAAATACAAAAATTAGCCAGACATGTTGGGGCGTGCCTGTAATCCCAGTTACTCAGGAGGCTGAGGCAGGAGAATCGCTTGAACCCAGGAGGTGAAGGTTGCAGTGAGCTGAGATCTCGCCACTGCACTCTAGCCTGGGTGCAGAGTGAGACTCTGTCTCAAAAAAAAAAAAAAAGTATCATGGTGTCTCTTTGCATAACTTGTAGAGGAAATATTTATTTCTATCAAGATCCATGGTGAAGATGTGATCTAATGCCAGGAAGCTCCTTGAATTTCCTGGTTCTATCACCTCATCCACTGCTTGTTGTCTACTTTGCTT
This sequence comes from Theropithecus gelada, assembly GCF_003255815.1. Classification (NCBI taxonomy): domain Eukaryota; kingdom Metazoa; phylum Chordata; class Mammalia; order Primates; family Cercopithecidae; genus Theropithecus; species Theropithecus gelada. Next base: position 16,628,360 of record NC_037686.1, on the reverse strand, counting down.
TCTCACTGCAGAGGCAAACACATGACCCAGGCAGAAAAGTCAAAATCAGGATGTCTCCATTTCCTGAGCAAAGCAATTAAAAAGCAGGTGGACCTGTGGCATAGCAGAGCCATAGTTTGTTTTTTTTTAAGAATTATTTTAGGCCAGGTGCAGTGGCTCACGCCTGTAATCCCAGCACTTTGAGAGGCTGCGGTGGGCGGGTTGCTTGAGCTTAGGAGTTCGAGACCAGTCTGGCTCTACTCTGACTCAAACGAGAAAAAAAATATTTTGATAGTAGGAGGAAAAAGATGTAAGGTCTCTTCTTAGTTCAAGAAGAATGAAGAATGAGGTAAGCGTAAGTCTGGCACTGCTGGTGGCCATTTTGTTGGGATGTGAAGAATGACTTTCTAAGCATGAAGTTAACAAAGGTAGCCAACAGCCAAAAAACAAAGAACAATCTTGATAATAGTGTTTGAACTCATAGATGCAGCTCTACCCAAAGTCAGATCCACCCTCTTAGATTTCCAAGTTACATGAGCCAATTCATTTCCTTTTGTGTCCATGTTAGTTGAATTTTGCTTCTCAGCCTTCCTGAATAACATACCTGATTCTCCCCATAGGTACCCAGAAAGAGTGTTTCATAAGCTAGAAGGCACAGTGGTTCCACGTGGGTGGGTTTTGTACTTTCCTGTTGCTATAACTGAATCATGCAAAGATGCAAGGTGCTTTTACGCAGATGGTTTTCCCACAGAAATGGACTAAGATTGAAGATCTGCCCACCTCTCAGCCCTTTCTGGTTTTTTAATGTTTTATCTTCTTCATCTCTTCAATAATAACTTTTTACTGCAGAAGACCACTGATTACCATCCCCATGCTACATTTGCTAGGTGTTCTGATACAACTATGATGGGGTAGCAAACACGTACAATCTACACTACGAGGCAGTCACAATAAGGATTAGAGTCTTTGAAATATCCATACAATTGGGATTATTCAAAACATACTAAGAAACCCATTGATATTAATGGATCAAGAGCAAAAATCCATACAATTGTCTCCATAAATGTTGTAAAGGCATTTCAGGCTGGGTGTGGTGGCTCACTCCTGTAATCACAGCACTTTGGGAGGCTGAGGTGGGAGGATCACAAGGTCAGGAGTTCAAGACAAGCCTGGCCAACATGGTAAAACCCCGTCTCTACTAAAAATACAAAAAATTAGCTGGACATGGTGGTGGGTGCCTGTAATCCCAGCTACTCAGGTAGTTGAGGCAGGAGAATCGCTTGAACCCAGGAGGCAGAGGTTGCAGTGAGCCGAGATCACACCACTATACTGCAGCCTGGGCAACAGCGTGAGACTCCATCTCAAAAAAAAAAAAAAAAAAAAAAAGGCTTTTGAAAATTTCAATATCTACTTTTAATTTTTTTATCTTAACAAAATAGGAAAAGATGGGTAAACTTCCTTAGCATGATAAAATACATCTGTCTCAATCTCCCATCATACTTACTGAGAAAAAACTATACATATTCTCAAAAGATGAGAAACCAAACAAAGATGCCCACTTTATCAACTACTATATAACATTATAATGGGGATATCAGCCAATATAACAAAACAAGAAAAAGAAATGAGGCATAAAAAAAAGAAAAGAGGCTGGGCACGGTGGCTCACACGTGTAATCCCAGCACTTTGGGAGGTTAAGTTGGGCAGATCGCTTGAGCTCGGGAGTTGGAGATCACCATGGGCAACATGGCAAAACCCCATCTCTATAAAAAATACGAAAAAATTAGCCTGGCAAGATGGTGCACCCCTGTAGTTCCAGCTACTCAAGAGGCCGAGGTGGGAGGAACACTTGAGCCTGGGGGGCAGAGGCTGCAGTGAGCAGAGATCATGCCACTGCACTCCAGCCTGGGTGACACAATGAGACCCTATCTCAAAAAAAAAAAAAAAGAGAGAGAGAGAAAGAAAAGAGGTAAAATTAGCATCATTTAAAATAATGTAATACTCTCTCAAGAAAATCCAAGTCAACTGTTTCAATAACGCAAAGCTATTGCTGAAACTAAGAACAAGCATAAGCATGACCAGAAACAAAATTGTTACATAAAATTAATAGCCATCACATATTTACTGTTCAGGCAACTACCGGTTGTATTGTAAAATGGAAGAAAAAGACTTGATTTGAGATAGCAAAAAAAAAAAAAAAAAAGCTGGGGGGGATAATATATCTAGGAATGAACTTAGCCAGAATTATGAAAAATCTACATGAAGTAAATTTTTAAATGCTACTAAGGGGCAAATAGTAAATAAATGGAAAGACAACCATTCTCTGAAACAAGGAAAATCAAATTATAAAGATGTCATCTCTCCCCACATTAATCAGAGAGTTTAACACAACTCTAGTGAGCCCAGCATGGTGGCTCGCTCACACCTGTAATCCCAGCATTCTGTGAGGCTGAGGCAGGCGAATCACTTGAAGTCAGGAGTTCGAAACCAGCCTGGCCAATATGGTAAAACCCCATCTCTACTAAAAATACCAAAAAAATTAGCCAGGCATGGTGGTGGGCATCTGTAATCTCTGCTCCTTGGAAGGCTGAGGCAGGAGAATTGCTTGAACCTGGGAGGTGGAGGTTGCAATGAGCCGAGATGGCACCACTGCACTCCAGCCTGGGCGACAGAATGAGACTGTCTCAAAAAAAAAAAAAAAAAAAAACTCTAGTGAAATCACATATAATTAAGAAAAAAACACAGGCAAAGCCATTCTAATGTTTCTATTGAAAAAAAAAAGTGATCAAGACTGTTCAGGAAAATGTAAAGAATTTATCTGAAAGGAAAAGCAAGAAAAAGAGTAATAATGAAAAAGAGCAATGCTGGGTATTGACATCTGTTATAAAGCTAGAATAATTTTAAGGTACACCACCATTCATAAAAAAATACCAATAGAACAAAACAGAAAAATTGAGAAATAGACCCAAATGCACAATATAAATTTAATATATGGGTTTTTTGCTTGTTTGTTTTGTTTTTTAAGACGGAGTTTCACTCTGTCACCTAGGCTAGGGTGCAGTGGCACAGTCTCAGCTCACTGTAACCTCTGCCTCCCAGGTTCAAGCAATTTTCGTGACTCAGCCTCTCAAGTAGCTGCAATTACAGATGTGTGCCACCACACCTGGCTAATTTTTGTATTTTTAGTAGAGACGGAGTTTCACCATGTTGACCAGGCTGGTCTCAAACTCCTGACCTCAAGTGATCTGCCTGCCTCAGCCTCCCAAAGTGCTGGGATTACAGGCGCGAGCCGCCAGGCCTAATTTAATATATGTTAATGCTGGCATTTCAAAATAACAGGGGAAAGGTAGTTTACACAATAAATAATACAGGTTAGCTATGTGAAAAAAATATTCAGTTGTATCCCTATCTCACGCTTTACACAAAAACAAATTTTAGATTGAGCAAAAATCTAAGTGTAAAATATAAACCCATAAAAATACCAAAGGAAAGTAGAAAAATATATTTAAACCCTCCAAGTGGGAAAAGACGTTCTGTGTATGTGACAAAACTCAGAACCCTGAAAATAAAAATTGTGAAAGATGGAACCATACATATAAAATATTTCTGAATGGCAAAAACACACAAATCAACAAACAAATAAACAATTGAAAAGATAATCTAGGCCAAAAACACACACTTGCAGATGATATCACAATCAAAGAGCTAAAATTTCCTCACTATGTAAAGAATGTCCTACAAATTAATAAGGAAAAAAATAAACAACGCAAAAGAACAGTCTGCTCAGGAAAGGAAATAATTAGTGACTTCCAAAAAAATGCTCGGCTTCACTCAAAATAACAGTAATTAAAATTATAATGAAATAACACTTTAATACATTTGATAATATACTTTGTAGATGGGAGTATACTGGCAAACTTCAATACATTTGATAATATACTTTGTAGATGGGAGTATGAAAAAACAGGCTCTCTCTTCTCATATCACTGATAGAAATATAAACTGATATAATCTCTATGGAGATAAATTTTGTAATATATATCAAAATGTTAGATGTTTGTATCTTTTAACTCATCAATTCCACTCCTAAGATCTTATCCTGTGGAAGTGAGATTCACATAGCATGACTGAGTACAGCATTGTTTATTGCAGGAAAAAATTAGGAAGAACTAAGTGTCCATCCATAGGAGATGTACATTCAAACAGTATACAGCCATTAAAAAGAAAAATGCTAGTCCCAGCTACTCAGGAGGCTGAGTCAGGAGCATCACTTGCACCCAGGAGTTGGGGGCTGTAGTGTACTATGATCATGCCTTTGAATAGTTACTGCACTCCATCCAGCCGGGGTGACATAAAAATAATAAATAATAAAGCATGTCTTTATGTTGTGATACAGAATGATCTGCCAGATACGTGTGCTCGTAATGCAAAGGATTTCTCTGAAAGGAAAAGCAAGAAACTGAAGCTGGACTCTTGGTGGCTGGAAGGTAGAGTGGGAAGGCTTGGTTTCCCTGTATAACCTTATGTATGTTTTGAATTTGTGTTTTATATATGTTTGTATTACTTATTGAAAATAATTAGGGAGCTTCCTGAGAGCTTAACACATGGAGGTTCCTGGAGAGTGGCCCAGTCAGGAGGGCTTGGAAGCTCCCAGCACCTTCCCCACTACCTTGCCCTACGTATCTCTTCATCTGTATCCTTTGCAATATCCTTTATAATAAACAAGTAAACTTAAGTTTCAAAGATCAGATTTATGACATGTTCAGGTACTTGCCTCCAGCCACACAAGTAGTTCTCATCAGTGCCACACTGCCTCGCGAAATCCTAGAGATGACCAGCAAGTACATGCTGGACCCAGTCCGCATCTTGGTGGATTGACTCTGGAAGGCATCAAACAGCTTTTTGTGGTAGTGGAAAGAGAAGAGTGGAAACTCAACATCCTGTGTGATCTCTACAAAATGCTAACTGTCATTCAGGTGGTCATCTTCTGTAATACCAAAAGGAAAATTGACTGACTGGTGGAGAAAATGAGAGATGTCGCTCTCACCATGTCCTCGATGCACAGAGACACACCTCAGAAAGGGCCACAGTCTGTCATGAAGGAGTTCCCATCCAGCACCAGCACAGGGCTCATTTCTACAGATGTCTGGGCCGGGAGGTCAGATGTCCCTCAGGTGTCCCTCATCATTAACTATGACCTGCCCCAAAACAGAATTGTACTCGCACAGAATTGGGAGATCAGGTCAATATGGCTGGAAGGGTGTGGCCATTAACTTTGTCAAGAATGACCGACATCCGCATCCCGAGAGACATTGAACAGTACTATTCCACTCAGATAGAAGCAATGTCTATGAACACCACTGATCTGATCCGAAGAAGCAGTCCCAGTACTCTAAAGATGAGTTGGAGACTGTTCATCTACTTTGGGTTCCTTTTTGGAAATATTTAGGAGCAGCTTTTATTTAGTGGGGTTTATGTGGACTCTCTTTACATAGCTCTCCCCCAAACACCCCAGGAAAAGCTCTGGGGATCCTGCCATGTCTTATTATCCATATGTAAATAATGCATTGCTTTAAGCCTTTTTCACTAAACATTTAAAACTTTTCCCATAAAAATATAGTAATTAGAATTATTCAAATTACTAAATTATTTTTAAATAACAAAAATAGAATATCTATACTTCAATGCAGGGAGATTGTTTCTAAGACTCAATTTTAAGAAAATAAACCAAAATACAGAAAGTACATATATATTCACCAAAATGGTTTTTAGTTGTTTTTCTTTTGTTTTAATAATGAGGAAGTGGCAACAACATAAATACCCAATATTAAAGGAATAAAGAAATAACATTACATGCATGAAATGAAATGTTATGCAGCTATTAAAATGATGTTTATGAAGAGCTTTCAACAACCTGGGGATGTGGTTATGTGATAAAATTTAGTGAAAAAAATCAACACAGATAATTTTATATGCTATGATCTCAACTATGCAAAAAACACATAGGAAGCAAGTTACAGTGTTAATAATTATCTCAGTGCAGTGGGATTACAGAACATCTCTTTTCCTCTGTACTTTCTCATAGTTTTCAGTTTTCCCAAGATGGGGATATATTTTTACTATAGCATCAAAAATGGTTAATAACAATTAAAATCTGGATGCTCTTGCTCACAAACCCTGGATCCCTTATTTACTAATGACTGACTCAGAGAAACATCTTTCTAGGGCTTCATCATACATTTCACACACAATGGTTTTCTGTCTTCCAATAGGATCCTACCACAAGTGATTTCATTTCATTTCATCTCCCTCTCAGTGCTGGAAAGATTGGTGCCCACCTTTTCCTCATCATGCCCTCTGCGTGGGACTGTGAGTCCAGCAGTATAACAGTTTCAGGAGTCAGTCTACTGGGATACATATCCCAATTCCATCATTTTCGACTTCATTTCTCTGGGCCTCCCTGGGGATACAGGAGATCCCCCGTGGAATGTCACTGCATGGATTAAATGAGATCCTTTGTGTCACGTGCACAGCTCACAGTCTGGGACATAGTCAATCCTTAAGAAACATTAGGTATTTTGCACAATAGAGTTTGCTTTTCATTTCAAGACTGTGACTTCAAAACAGGGAGAGAAACTATCCTAATAACACCTTCTCTAGCAGCTTCTCTGCGTCCGTTTTTGCCCAACAGTTTGAGATTCTGTCATATGGCTTGAGGTTTTGTTTGCATTAATTCTTCCTTTACTCTGCCACTGGGATATCCTGCAGCCTTTGAAGCCCACACCAGTGGGAAGCCTTGGGGACTTTATAGACTTTGTGCTGATGCCCCGGGATGGCTGTCTTTCCTAGAGAAGAGGGAATGAATTGGGGGCAGCAGAAGGTCAGAGAAACTCCATGACCAACAGGCCTCCAGAAGATTTATGTATAACTCCTGAAAGGTCAGGACCATAGTTGGACTCCTTTAAGAAGAGAAAGAATTCAAACATTCACGTTGACCAGAAATAGATTGATTTCATGGCTAAACTCAAACACAAGATTGGAGCCCAGATCTTGATTCTGAACAGCATTCTCCACTAAAAGGAACGAGGGCTCCTCGAAGAAAATCTGATATCGGGACTCAGGCAGAGAAAGTAAAAGATGTGCCTGGAATATTTTCTTGTGCCAGAAAGTAAGGAGGTGGTCAATGATGAGGACGTGTCAAAAGAACGCAGAGACCAACTCGAAGGGACTCGCCCTGGCCAAATCTGGGACAATTTGAGCATCAAAATCAATAATGATAATAATGGATGAAAACCCTTTAATAAGATAAAACTCTAAAAATGTCATACTGATGAGAGAGAAAAGGCTCTTCTTTTAAATAGTAGAAGGCCAACTAATAAATACAGAAGGAATGATGGAGTTATAAAAGCATCAATGATGCAAAAAATAGTAGTCATAGTTTAAAGAAAAATAGCACATTTATAAGTTCTCAAAATATCTACCACAAATGTCTAATTAATTATAAAGGGAAGAGTCGGGTGCTGTGACTCATACCTGTCATTCCAGCTACTTGAGAGGCTGAGGTTTGAGGATCACTTGAGTTCAGAAGTTCAAGGCTGCAGTGAGTTATAATCAGGCCACTGCAGTCCAGCCTGGGCAAGAGAGCAAGCAAGACCCCCACTCTATAAAGAAAACTAACAATTTATAATATATATAAAGGGGAAAAAACATAGATTTAGAGTGGGAAAACCTTACCCAAGTTACCAAAGTCATCACTACTAATGAGACATCATCTACCAAATTATCGGGCTCATTATTTGAAATGAGACAGCCTGATATGATGCGTAGAAAAGCATATTACTTATCTGGTACTTCTGCCAAAAATGCATAACCTGGATATAATCAGACAAAACCTTACTGAAGAACATTCTACGAACTAACTTGCCTGTCACCTTCAAAAAATATCAAGGCAAAGGAAGACAAAGAAAGGATAGGGACTTTTTCCTGATTAAAGGCAACCTAAGAAACACAACAATTATATGCAACATGTGATGCTGCATTAGATCTTAGACCAAGAAAAAAATAGCTAGAATTTTGAGATACCTTACTGACTGGAACAACAGATGAAACTTGAATACCAATAGTGGATTAGACAATAACATCGTATCAATGTTCAATTTCCTCACTTTGATCATTGTTTTGTTCCTAAGTAAGCCAATGTCCATCTCAAGTGTTCTGGGGTAAAGGGACATGGTGTCTCTAACTTACTCTCAATAGTTTAGAAATTTCATTTTCATACGGAGAGTGAAAGAGAGAAGAGGAACGATATAAAGCAAATAGGAAAAAATGCAGATAATTGATAAATCTACATTTAAAAGTGCATAGGAATTTCTTCTACTATTGTTACTACTTTTCTGCAAGTCAAAATTAAAAGAGTAAAGAAAAACAAACCGGGGGGGTGGAGGGGGCCAGTGGGTCATATGACATCAAAGACAGATGAGATTGACTGAATGTTCCCTCCCTCTTCCCAGCCCCGTATGCGCGCGAACACACACACAGTAAAGCAAAAAGCTAGATCCTTGTCCTTGGCTTCTGCATGGAAAACTTTGGTCCTCCTTGCTTCCCAGACACCTCAGGAGAGATGAAAATTAAAACCTTTCCAATGGAAATACACTTTCAACTTGAGGCTCTCTTCCTTCTTCTCAGTTAAGGAATATTTTGAGAAACAACTGATAATTTAGGGCCTTAAACACTAAAGTGAGTGCTCACCCCTTACCCCTTCCCTTAAAGAAGGTGGAGAAAGAATAGAAGCCTCTTGGAGAAGTTTGCAATTCTCCCCGGCAGGAGGTACTATGGCAGCAGGAGTGCACTGCCCTGGAGGAGGAACTAAGATGGTGGGTGCGGGAGGGCGCTGGGTGTGGGCTGTTCACAAGTGGTGGAGTGAAAATCCTGCATCGCGGACTTCAGGAAGAGATGTTGGGTCCTGGTGGCAATGGCAGTATGGAACAGCAGCAGCCCATCCCCACACATTCCAGAGCTGTGGAGCCACCAGCAACAGAACAGATCACACTGTCACCAGAATGACTGGGTGACTGGAACCCACCTAGGATATGAGATTGTTTTGCTCATTCGAAGATGCTTCTGGGAGGGGAGGGTTGGTTTCTGGTGCGAAAGCGATGGGAATCCTTCCATACATTCTTTTACTTGTATCCCAACTCATCATAGGGGCACCAGTTTCACTCAGCTGCTGGGGCTCTTGCCCCGCCACTTATTACTCAATGCCAGGCAGGACTGTGACACTCCTCAACACCGCAGCAATGGCAGGCTCTCCACTACACGGTAGAAAAGCAGTGAGGAGGATACCTATGTTGCCACCCACTTATCAGGCTTTTCCCCCCATTCCTGTTGGGTGCACAACTAATCAGTCTTTAAATGCTAACTTGTCTGGGAGAGACAGAGCTAAACTTTTTTATCAATGGTTCACATCCTCATGAAGCCCTGACATCAACCAAACAACCAGAAGAAATGAAACCTACATTAGGGACACTCATGCATATCCTACTCGTCTGTGCCAGGGAAGGAAAACGCTAAAGACAGCCTGGTAGCCAGGTGGCACAGAGCAGAAAAACGCTTTGAACTCTGTTTCTTAGGCAGCATAAAATTCTGCGATGCGTTCTCCAGGAGAATTGAAAGCAGGATCTCAAAGACATGTTTGCACACTCGTGGTCATGAAAGGACTATTCACACCACCAAAAGGTGAACATAGACACAAGTGTCCATAGAAGGATGAATGGATAAACAAAGCATGTTGTATACATACAATGAAATATTACTCAGCTTCTGAAAAAAGAAGGAAGAGGCAGATGGATCACAAAGTCAGGCAATCGAGAATATCCTGGCTAACAGGGTGAAACCCTGTCTCTACTAAAAATTCAAAAAATTAGCCAGGTGTGGTGGCAGGCACCTGTAGTCCCAGCTACTTGGGAGGCTGAGGCAGGAGAATCGCTTGAACCTGGGAGGCGGAGGTTGCAGTGAGCCGAGATGGAGCCACTGAACTCCAAAAGAAAAAAAAGAAGGAAGAAAATCCTGCCATTTGCAACAATATAGATGAACCTAGAGGACATTATACTAAGAGAAATAATCCAGTAACAAAAAGACATGCTGTATGATTTCACTTACATGAGGTACCTAGACTAGGCAAATTCATAGAAACAGAAAGTAAAATGGGATTGCCAGGGTTTGGGAGGAAGGGAGAATGGGAAGTTGATGAGTGGATACAAAGTTTCAGTTTTATAAGATGAAAAAAGTTCTCAAGATTGGTGCCAGAGCAATCTGAATGTACTTAACATTACTAAACTTAAAACAGTTAAGATGGTAAATTTTATGTCATGTGTATTTTACCACAATTAAAAATATTTTTAACTCAATAATATATTGATGAAAGATGAAGAGAAGTGAATCAGAGTGACAGATTTGTCCTTTTAAGGAGCTGGCAGGTACCTTTGGGCACCATGTTGACATCAAGTTTCAGATAAAGTGAAGGCATCTCTAACAGCAGAACCTACATACAAAATGGTGACCTCAGGCCAGGCACAGTGGCTCACGCCTGTAATCCCAGCACTTTGGTAGGCCAACGCAGGCAGACCACTTGAGGCAAGGAGTTTGAGACCAGCCTGGCCAACATGGTAAAACCCTGTCTCTACTAAAAATAGAAAAACTAGCCAGGCATGGTGGTGCATGCCTGTAATCCCAGCTACTCTGGAGGCTGAGGCACGAGAATTGTTTGAACCTGGGAGGCAGAGGTTGCAGTGAGTTGAGATTGCACCACTGCACTCCAGCCTGGGCGACAGAGTGAGACTCTGCCTCAAAAAATAAACATTTTTAAAAATGACAACAGAATGACCCCTCAACTTCCTTGCCTAGTGTTCATTCTCACTTACTATGTTCCAGACCCTGTTTTAAAGTCTGTATTAACACATTTATCCTCACAACAACTCTACAAGGTAGGTTCTGTTATTATCACCCCTATTTTATATAGGTGAGGAAACCAAGGCACGAAGAAGTTTTAGTATCCCATCCCAGGTCCCAGGCTGAGGGCAGAGCTAGAAGTTGAACGTGAGCAGCCTGGCCCCAGGTCTACAATCTTAATCATGACCTTCTACTATTTCTGGATTTACAATCACACAATATTTACCTTTACATATAAGCATATTTTTACCTATAATTATCCAAGAGATTCCTCATTCAAGACAATTTCAGTGGGTGGTAACACTAAATAAATTGTTATTCTCTATGGTCTGCTCAATATATGTCAACCCTTCAAGTACTCCCAAGTATATATTCACATAGTTTATGTATGAACGTTCAATATCCCTTTCAAATTGGCTTGGATCTAAGTCTGTCTCAAGGAATACCTTTCTATTGTGAATTTCAGGCAGTCTCAAGTATGTAGGTGATTTCGAAAGAGAGGAAAGCTTCCATCAAGGCAGCTTTCGTAGTACCCCAAGTCGCTCTAGGTGAGCAGCTGGATCTGCTCAGGCTTCACCTGAGGTCTCCCACCATGCCTAAGCTCCCCTTCCTGTTATTTTTGTGAGCTTTTTCTCAATCCCACCTTTGGCTCTCTATGCCTCTGATAGCGACAGGAGGCAGCCAAATACCCAGGCAGATACGGTTGGGTCCCAGTGATACCCCACCTCCAAGCTGAAGACAGTTTAAAGCCTGAAGGCCAAGTTACAAGTTAAATTCTCAGACTGGATTGAGAACTTGTCCTCCTGTTTGGCATGCTTTCCTCTGATTGGTCCCCACCCTTCACCTATTCTACATATACCTACCCTTTCCTGATTGGTTTTCTACACTGCTGTACCCAGCTTTGAGTGGTGTTTTCACTTTAACCTTTTTTGCATACTCAGAAACCAATCAGCAGGCACTCCCCATCCTGTACCTTTGGGCTTGCCGTGGAGTGGGGGAGGGGGGAAGGCAGCCGCCCTGCATGACGAGGCAAGGGGCCAGCGGAGCTGTTAACAAACCACTGTCCATGGACAGCGGAACTAAAGGAGCACTGTAGCACCCCCTGTGGGGCTTTGGGGTAGCAGTCACCCTCACCTGGGTGCTGCCGCATTGCCCTCCAGGCGACATTCCTGGTCTGGCTGCGGGCCGCATGGAGCTCGTTCCTGTGTTGGCCCCTGGAGTGGCTGGCTGGATCCTGCATCGCTTGTTCACATGCTCCCTCCCACAAAGGGTTGAGCGCCGAGGGGCCAAGTAGAGGGGGCACTTCTGCCGTGAGTCCCGTGAAGGAGTCGAGAAAAATCCTGCATCACCTCAACTTCCTTATCTGTAAGATGGGGCTAAAGTACCTACGTCATAGCATCAGCCCGAGAATTAAGTAAGATAACACTTGTAAAGTTCTTAGAAAAACCGGCACATCCTAAGTATTTGATAAGTTCGTTGTTATTGCCATTATCATTTCTACTGAAGATCCATCTTTGACCTTGTTTTGCATGTTGTATAGTGGTGCTGGGCAGCCCCTCCCTCCCTATGGGCTGTTCTGCCAACCTCGGGATACCATCATAGAAGACTTCAGAGACTGACTGTTGCAGGTTGAACTGTGTCCTCCAAAAAGATATGTTGAGTCCCTAACCCCAGTACCTGTGAACGTGACTCAGTGTGGAAATAGAGTTTTTGTGGATGTAATCATACTGGATTTCAGTGGACCCTAATCCAAGATGACCACGGTCCTTCTAAGAAGAGAATAGATGTATGTGGACACACACACACACACGTGACAACTGAGGCAGAGATTGGAGTGACGTGTCTGCAAGCAAAAAATGCCAAGGATTGCCAGCAACCACCTATGGTCTCCTCCCCTAGATCATGTAGAGAGAACACAGCCCTGCTGACATCATCATTTCAGGCCTCTATCCTCTGGAACTGCAACGTAATAAACTTCCATAGTTTTAAGCCACTCCATTTGTGCTACTTTGTTATAGCAGCACTGGGAACCTAATACTCTCACCTTAGCTTTTCCCATTCACTCTATGGACTTTTCTTTTTAAACTTCCCTCCCCAGTGTCTCTCATAGGATTCTCATCCATGTATTTGTACATGAACTTCCCTGTATCTTATAAAATATGTGAGTAAATGTTTAGTCACAGTGGTCTTTGTCAGAAAACTGCCATGTTCTTTAAGGTTTGTTTTTGTTTTTTTAATTTGGTGTACATGAATTCTTTCCACACCATAACATATGATCATGCAACCAAAGGAATTGACACAGGACAATGGATTTCTTTATTTAATTCTGTCACTGTTAGGGAACAATCTGTTGTCATTGGAATCAGAAGCCAATCTTGTCCTGCTGAGCCATCGTGTATCCTCATTTGGGTCTGGTCATTCATAACCTTGATGTCCTAATATTCTCTCAACTGGGAGACTGACAGAAACCACTGTAATTTCACCAACTGATTATTCAATTCCATATTCCTAAATCTCATTTTTTTCCAGCTTCTCCGAGTTAAGCATTACATTTTATTTCAGCTAAATCACCTCTGTAATAGGTTGAATCTTATTCTGTTAGAGATTTTGATGACTTCTCCATTGATGGAACATAAAACAGTGTCTAGCACATATACATTTTTACAGTTTAATTCTGGGCTCCCAAAAGATAAATTGTGAACCAAATGGGGAAAGAGATATGAATAAATAATACCAGCTGAACAGACTAAAATATGTAGGAAAAGTTAAGCCTCTCTCAGTAAATGTCAAGTATGAAATTGTTTTATATAATTTTATTCATTGGGCCTATCCTACTCCCACAAGATTTCATTTGATTTTCAGAGATTGATACCATTATGTTCTGCATTCTGAGTATGAGATCAAAACATTGCCAGTTCCAGGCCAGAATTTCTTGCACTCTGATGCAGAACTTGCTCTAATAATGGTGCATGCCCCAGACAGAATGAAGTCTATGGTTCAGCTAGACCCTACCCAACACTACTACTCCCTCAGACTGATGTGTGTGGATAATCACTGTGTGAGCAGAGCATTGAAGAACCACAGCTGATCAGAGCAAGGGGGCTTAGAGGGACAGCAGAGGAAATGCTCCTAATTGTCAACAGTTATTGCCCCAGCCAGGGCTGACTGGAAGATACACTGCAGCTGAAGCACACATGTAGGCAGATGTGGCAGGGATTGTTCGCCAAACCTTCTGCCTTTTCCTCCTAGATACACAACTAGACTATATATCTCAGCCTCCCTTGTGATGACATGTGACTGGTGACTGAGTTCTGGCCACTGGAACGTGGATAAAAGTGATATTCTTATTAAAGAAAAAAATTAATCATGATACTTGCTCAAGATGGCAAGGCAGACTCTATTCAAGGTAGGAACCATCGAGACAGGTATAGGGACCACTGCAGTGGGAGAGAGAGATTGGGCTCCACTCTGAATACAGGCTGGGCAAGTGGGAATTTATAGCCAAGGAGCAGGATGGGAGCCAGTAGGATGCAAAGTTACTAAGAGATAACATCAGAGGTAAGGAAAATTCTTGTTAGAGCAACTCAACAGAATTCTTGTTGAAGGCAGGCCAGGATGATAAGATATTGAGGGTGGTCAGATACCAAGGGTGGGGGACTTTTGTTAAGCTGACTTGGCAGGATTATTGTTTAAACTAGATCCCACAAGGACAGAGAGGGAAACCCAAGGTTGAGCCTAGTCGGGTAGAGGACTCAGAGGAGACCGACTCAAGTTTGGGTCAAAGGAGAGTGTCTTTGTCAAATGCCACTTTCAGGACTGGGCTCCAAAACCTTTCATGCAATCCTCCTTGTTCTCTCTCTCTTCCTTCACTTGCCAGCTGGATTCAGAGTACCCGGGGGGAAACTCCAAGGTCCTGGGCAAAATCCAGCAAACGTTTCCTATAAAGGGCTGGATAGTAAATATTTTAGGCTTTGGGAGCTAAACCATCTCCACCATGACTGCTCAACTGTGCTGCTGGAGCAGGAAAGCAGCCATTGGTAATATGTAAATGAATGAGTGTGGCTGTGTTCCAATAAAACAAGCTGGATTTGGCCCATGAGCTGTAGTTTCCCAAACTCTGCCCTAAGGAAATCACTCAGTAGAAGGAGCTTGGGTTTCTGAATGCCTGTATGGATTAGACTATCCCCTCCCATCTATTGAGCCTCATTGGCTGAGACAGGAGTGATGAGTTGGCATGGGATTCTGCTCGGATTAGTCACTCAGTAATCCAGGCCCACACAGGCATCATCTTGGCATGCACTTTCACAACCACCCCTATTGGTGAAAGGAAGTATCACAAATCGCACACTTAAAGCTTCCCCCCAGGAGTGGCATGCATCATTTCCATTCACATTTCATTGACTAAAGCAATGCACATGACTACATCTAGCTTCAAAAGGAAAGCAAAAAAATAAAAAGAATGGGGAAATGGCCAACCATATGTCCAGGAGAAGAGGAGAATCCAATTATTTGTGAATAGCACTAATAATACCACTAAACGTTAAACAAAGCTATCAGTCATTCACATCCTCAGTGCAAGAAAGCCAGGAGAGCCGATCAGATTGCTATCCTCCCAAGACCAAGGTTGAGCTATTAAGGAGAGGTAAAGTGGGTTGTGAGAACTCAGACCCCTGTGGGTAGAGCGAGCTTAGATTAGATGACTGTGTATGGTTTTCAGAAAGCAGCATTATGGCACGAGGAAAACGGGAAATTGGGGGAGCTATGGAGTAGGGGAAGGGAAGACTCAAGGGCCTAAATTAGCATCTAGATACAAATTTGGCTTTCAATCCACCCTGTTCATTTTCTTCATAGAAATGACAGAATTAAATGGCCCACTTACAAATGATTCTGTGTTAGATTGAGCCACATGAGATTGACAAGATTTGACCACTTTTTACCTATAAAAACAGTTTCATATGGTCAAGCCTTCATTTATATTTTAAATATCACTAACTATTCACTTTGAAAATACAATGGCATAAAACAGTTACATTACATTCATAGAGTTAGAGGATTCTATCCAAAAATATGCTCAGAACGTTCAGAAAATAAAATATTCCTTGGGCGGTATAACCAGATCTAGTTCTTGGACATACTCCTAAGAGGAGCAAGAATGACTATATTCTTGTCTTGATACTGCCACTTCTATTCACCTCACTTCTAAACCTAAGAAAAAGAGAACTAATATATACATTGAGCTCCAACTATGTAAGGGATTTGAGTCAGGGTCACAATTGAGCTGAAATGGGAATTAAGGGTCTGGCAGACCACCAAGCAGCCCCAATGATCTTTTTGTCTGGAGGAATGGAACCTTCAGCAAAGCAGAGATGGAGAGGATGCAAAATGAACATGGCCATAGAGGCTCAGCATTGAGCCTAGCCTATAAGACTAGGTTCAAGCCCAACGCTGTAGGCAGAAATGAAAGGTGCTATTTTCTTGAGGGACTTTGTGAGATACAAGATGTAAACAAGTCTTCAAGAACATTGGGATTTTGTGACTTCTGGGTAGCAGGAATAGAGCAGGAACACCTGCAGTCAGGTCTTAATTTGCCAGAAAGCAGACAGCAACGAGTGGAGGGCTTAGAGAAGACTTCACGAGCACATGTGTGAGAAACTCCCTTAGGAAGCTCAGAAATAATGGTGGAAGACTAAGGAAAGGGTGGAGGGCTGATGTCCTAGAATTAGACAGATGGGGACAACTGGCCAAAGAAATGTGGGCATTTCTTACAAAGTTTGAGGGGTTCTCCAGAGAAACCTAACCAAATATACATACATATATATATCTCCAATAAAGAGATTTATCACAAGGAATTGACTGACTCACCCAACTGTGGGTGCTAGCAGGTCCCATGATCATCAGGGTGAGTAGGCAAGTTGAAGACCCAGGAGAGCCAATGGTGTAGTTCTAGTCCAAAGGCTGGTGCACTTAAGACCTAGGAAGAGTCAGTGTTTCAGTTCATGTCTTAAGGCAGGAAAAAGCTGATTTCCAGTTCAAAGGCCATCAGGTGGGGTGAGTCCTCTCTTTCTTGGGAAAGGATCAACTTTTTTGGTCTATTCAGGCCTTTGGCTGATTGGATGAGGCCCACCCACATCAGGAAGGATAAACTGCTTTACTCAGTCTACTGACTTAAATGTCAATCTCATCCAAAACACCCTTACACATGTACCCAGGCCAGGCGCAGTGGCTCACCCCTGTAATCCCAGCACTTTGGGAGGCTGAGGCAGGCAGATCACCTGAGGTCAGGAGTTTGAGACCATCCTGGCCAACATGGTAAAACCCCATCTCTACCAAAAATACAAAAATCAGCTGGGCATAGTGGTGCACACCTGTAACCCCAGCTACTTGGGAGGCTGAGGTAGAAGAATCACTTGAACCTGGGAGGCAGAGGTTGCAGTGAGTCAAGATAGCACCACTGCACTCCAGCCTAGGAGACAGAGCAAGACTCCATCTCAAAAAAAAAAAAAAAAAAAACCAGGGCTGGGTGTGGTGGCTCGTGCCTGTAATCCTAGCATTTTGGGAGGCTAAGGTGGGCAGATCACATAAGGTTGGGAGTTTGAGACCAGCCTGGCCAACATGGTGAAACTCTGTCTCTACCAAAAATACAAAAATTAGCTGGGTGTGATGGTGCACACCTGTAATCCCAGCTACTTGGGAGGCTGAGGCATGAGAATCGCTTGAATCTGGGAGGCAGAGGTTGCAGTGAGCTGAGATCACACCACTGCACTCCAACCTGGACAACAGAGTGAGACTCTGCCAAAAAAAAAAAAGACACACAGAATAGTGTCTGTCCAAATATCTAGGCATCCCATGGCCCAGTCAAGTTTACACAAAAATTAATCATCATACAAAGTAACCTTATTTACTCACACAGGCTGATGATTTTGGTCTATGAATACACCATTTCACAAAATCTTCCCAACAGGTATTACTGTTAGGTATTACTGAGGCAAGTTAAAAGGTTAAGTGGATTGTCTGAGATCACAGCTAATGGAGGAGCAAAGATTTGAACCCATAACTTCATGCATGTTAGAAACTGTTGTTTCTAGCAGTTTCCAGAATAAGGAGTCCTTTTTATTAGCAATAAAATACCATAACTTTGTTTAAATATTGATTCAAGCAAACAAACTATTTTTAAAAATTTTTTGAAACAAATGGGGAAAACTGGAGATAATCTTGGTTTTAGATAATATTAAGCAATTATTGTGAATATTTTAGGAGCAATATGGCAAGGTTATATAAAGATAAAACTGATAGGTATATCATTACATGATAGTATTTTTATTTGAGATAATATATCACAAAAAAAATTTTTTTTTCAAAAGCTATGAGTTCCTACAGACAGAGTCCCAGGACAGTATACTAGCTTGTGTACATCCTGACTGATTAGTGCCTGTGGCATATCCTTATTAAATACTTTGAATTTTGACCCCCGCCTCAATGTGTTGACGTCATTCTGAGCCAGGGTCTTCCCATGATCACAAGGTGGCTGCAGTAGCTCTAGCCTTTACCTTCCCTCAGCTTTATAACCAGCTGGGGAAAATTGTTCAGCTTCCTTAACAGTCTCCAAAGCCCTGGGTCTTGCTCTCATGGGGCCTAACCAGATAACTTGCCTTTAATGAGCCAATCAACTATGACTAGAAGCTAACAACTGGAACCAACCCCTTAGTATATTGCATAGACTCATATTGGTGAAGAGGTATTTGCCCAGATAAATGTGGGGTACTGTTAGGAAGACAGAATGGATAGTGAATGGCCAAAACCGACTATTTTCCCTCTCACACCCTCCTACATGAGATTGAGTCTGGGTGTGTTCGACCTGAGCCTTTAGGTAATAAGGAAAGTTAGCCCTTTGTGGATGGAACGTTTTCCAGTGAACTGGGAATCTTAAAAGAAGTGAGCTCAAGGCCAGGCCCGGTGGCTCATGCCTGTTATCCCAGCACTTTGGGAGGCTGAGTTGGGAGGATTGTTTGAGCTCTGAGCTCAGGAGTTCAAGACCAGCCTGAGCAACACAGGCTGAGACTACGCGTGGCTAATTTTTTTATTTTTTGTAGAGATGAGGGAACAACTGAGACTGCCCCCAGGCCATCTCTACAAAAAATTAAAATTTTGCCAGATGTGATGCATACCTTTTGTCCCAGCTACTTGGGAGGCTGAGGCAGGAGAGGAGAGTAGCTTGAGTCTGGGAGGTCAAGGCTGCGGTGAGCCACGATCATGCCACTGCACTGCAGCCTGGATGAGACCCTGTCTCAAAAAATAAAAATAAATGCATAAATACATAAAATGAGCTCAGTAGAATCAGGAAGAGAACAGGACCCCCTCTGCGCCTTAGTAGGAGCCATGATCCCAGCCAGGCCCATGCCCTCCAGGGCCTCTGCACCCATCCTCTGTTTCCACAGTATCCAGAAACAGGATCTCTAATCTTTTTGCTCATTTTACACAGGGACGACAGAGGCTCAGGGAACAACACGCAGTGGAGGTCACTTGCCCAGGAAGGGTGGGAGTAGTCAGTGGAATGAGCCCGAGGGATCCGCCCTGTTTTCACCTCTGGGTCCCACTCATTTCATAGAGTCCAACCGGTGGTGTTGCAGATGGACTCACAAGTGAGTGGATTGTGCCCCAGACCCACATCCGTCCAGAACTCCAGCCACATGATCTCCCCACCCCTATACAAGGGAGAGTGATATGGCTTGGCTGCATCCTCACCCAACTCTCATCTTGAATTGTAGTTTCCATAATCCCCACATGTCATCAGTGGGACCAGGTGGAGATCATTGCATCATGGGGGTGGTTTCCCCCATCCTGTTCTCGTTATAGTTAGTTCTCGTGAGATCTGACAGTTTTATAAGGTGCTTTTCCCCCTTTTGCTCTGCACTTCTCCTTGCTGCCACCATGTGAAGAAGGACATGCTTGCTTCCGCTTCTGCCATGATTGTAAGTTTTCTGAGGCCTCCCCAGCCATGCTGAACTGTGAGTCAATTAAACCGCTTTCCTTTGTAAATTATCCAGTAGTGGGGCAGGACTCGGGCCCAGAACTGCAGGGCAAGCATTTGGGTCTCTATTCTGAGTTGTGGGACTTTGGATTTGGGAAGCCCCAAATCCAAAGATGAGGGAAGTGATCGGACTCATATTAACTTAACAGAATCTCCCAGAATTCAGAGTGGAGAACAGATTGTGGGGGTGAAGGAGGAGGAGGAGGAGTGGAGACTCCTTGATGAGCCTTAGACACTTCTGTACTGCCATGTGATGCATGAGAACTTTGTAATTGTGGCCTCACAGGGTTGCCCTGGGTGGAGGTTGGCCATTCTCCAGCACTGTCTTTCCCCCAAGAATTGCATCTTTCAGATCCCACGGAGTTGCCCAAGTGGAGCGGGTCCAGGAGTCCTGGGTGCCTGATGGTAGAGGCATGACCCCATCTGGGCATTGCTCTTCACCGCTGGCCTGCATTTAATGTGTTATGTGAGGTACACATAACCTGAAACATCTCTAACTCCAGTTCCTCTGTTGCAGTTCGGTTTTCCGGAGACTGGAGACACCTAATGTCACCAACATCCAAGGACTAGTGAAAACCACTTGCAGAGGAGTGTGGGCATGGAGTAGAGGATGAGGAGGTACCTTTTAAGCAAGTCAGGTCTCCCAAGGCCGGTGCTTCCACTCAGAAGGCCCTCCATTGTGATGTGGGTGGCTGGGTCCCAAAAGACATGCTACAGCCAGCTGAGCACTGTGGAACACACCCTACACAGAAACTGCACATGTGTGGCCCATGAGGGAGAAGCTTTAATTTCAGTGCAAACCTTCATCAGCCCCAGAAGGGGCACAGTGGAGAGAGACCTTTCTGGAAAAACAAGGGTAGGGTCATCTTGTTGAAGAGCCACAGAGTTCACACTCGACAGATGCCATTTCCATGCAGCAAGGTTGGAAAAGGCTACCTGGTCAGCTCTGGCTTCTTCCAGCACCAAGCAATTCACAATGAGAAGCCTGATTTGGATTGTTGTACAAGGCTTGCTGGGAAGGTTTAAAAGGTATTGTGGGCCTAATCACTGGGTGTAATTAATAGGGAGTGAGGATATTGCAGTAAACTGGGAGAATGTGTCCCTTCCAAATATGCATTCACACATTTTCAGAGACTAAGGCTGTGCGGAATCAGGGTATACAAATTATAACTTCCAAATCTCTCTCTCTCCTATAGCACATGTCACTGACAGAGCAAATGCATTAAAGATTATTGGATTTCTATAGTCTTTATGGTCTGTTCACCTCTAAACCATTGCTGCACAGGTGAAAGAGTGGAGATTACAGGGACGTAGAGTCCAGCAATGTGGCTTATGACCTAGCCATTCTTTCTGGTGACTCAGATGGAAATAGACTTCATTGCCTGCTGACTTTTGCCACCACTGCAAAAGGTTAACCCCTCCCAAGGAATCCGGCCAGAGATGGCAGAATCAACATACGGTTGCCAAAACTTCTGGTTTTCTAAAAGAAGTGGACATGTATTTTTACGTAGAACCCTTTTATAAACTCTTTATTGCGGTATAATTGACATGCAATAAAACTCATGTTGCAACTATACAGTTTGATATGTTTTTCATGTACATATATTTCAAACCATCTCTATAGCTGTGATAACGAACATATCCATCACCCAACACATTACCTCGTCTCTTATAATCCTCTTCTCTCTGCACTACTGATAACGAATCCCCTGGAAACTACTGATTAACTGTAGCTTAGTTTGTGCCTTATCTAGAATTTTCTTATCAATGAAATCATGAAGTCTTTATTCTTTTTTCTGGTTTCATTCATGACACATACTTATTTTTAGGTTTGTTGATGTTGTGTCTATAATTTTTTTAATTGTTCAGTAGCATTCTATTGTCTGGATATGCCACAATTTGTTTATCCTGTCTTCTGTTAATGAATATTTGGGTTGTTTCTAGATTGCAGCTATTAAGTAACTATGCTGAAAGCAAAATTTTCAAAAAGAGCTAGGACAGTCGTTGAATCTCATATTCCACTGCTCTCACATTCTAGACAAATTAATTTATTGTTTCTTTTACAGGCCTGAGGGTTTGTTGTCTTTGCTTGCGCTAAGCCCCTCCACTGGAAACGCCCTGTTTCCCACCCTCTCTCAGCTTACGCAGCTTCTGCTCACCTTTAATGGCAGCTCAGACGCTACCTTCTTCAGGAAAGGCTCTCTGAACTCCTTCCCTCCCCGCCCTCCACACCCCAACCTGATCCAACCTCTCCAAACCCCTGCAGCACTGCATACCTGTCTTGTGATACCTCTCCTCTTCCCACGAATTCATGAGACGCAGAACTATTTGTGTTGTCACTTTCTTCCCCTTCCAGGCTGCAGACACTATGAGGCAAGCCTATGTCTTGTTCAACCTTGTATGCCCCCACACCACTCATGGTCAGTACCCAACAGTTATGAAATTCCATTCGAGTCAGCATCCAGGTGGATGTCACTTCTCACAGGTATTGCAACCACCATTAAAACAAATCAACATGGCCGGACGCAGTGGCTCACACCTGTAATCCCAGCCCTTTGGGAGGCGGAGGCGGGCAGATCACGAGGTCAGGAGATCAAGACCATCCTGGCTAACACAGTGAAACCCGGTCTCTACCAAAAAAAAAAAAAAAAAAATACAAAAAGTTAGCCCGGCATGGTGGTGTGCACCTGTAGTCCCAGCTACTCAGGAGGCTGAGGCAGGAGAATGGCGTGAATTCGGGAGGCGGAGCTTGCAGTGAGCCGAGATCGCACCACTGCACTCCAACCTGGGCAACAGAGAGAGACTCCGTCTCAAAAAAAAAAAAAAACATGTTCTTTTACTTAATCTAGGTGGTGTGTTCAGAAGCATCACTTCACTTTATTATTATTATTATTATTCACTCTTTAATATGTCTGATATAATTTTTTTTGAGACAGAGTCTCACTCTGTTGCCCAGGCTGGAGTACAGTGGTGCAATCTCGGCTCACTGCAGCCTCCGTCTCCTGGGTTCAAGTGATCCTCCCACCTTAGCCTCCCAAGTAGCTGGGACTACAGGCACGCACCACCACGCCCAGCTAATTTTTGTATTTTTAGTAGAGACAGGGTTTTCCCATATTGGCCAGGCTGGTCTCAAACTCCTAACCTCAAGTGGTCCGCCTGCCTCGGCCCCCCAAAGTGCTGGGATTGCAGGTGTGGACTACCATGCTTGGCTGCATACGTTTTTTTTAAAGCAAATAGGAAAACTAGAGCCTGAGCTCTCATAGATTCTCCATCATTTACACGTCGCTTTCATACATGAAGAATTGCTTCAATTGTAGAGGGTAGACCATTCCCTGAGATCAATTCTGCTCTGGATTTCCCATATGCTCCTTAGAGCTGGGTCACTGCTACCTTAAGAAAGCACTCATTGAAACTTGATGCCTATAATTCTTAATTACAATTGCATTGCTGGCTTTATGTGCATCTCTGCTCATTTAAACTCAATGCTGACTGACAAATTGTGCTCGTCTGCCTATTCGACAGTAATTTAGTCAGGCAACCTGCAGTTTGCACCAGATTGATGAGCAGCTGTTGGATCTGTTTGGGGGATGTATTGTTGTTTTCTTGGTGTAGGCTGCTTTGTGCGGCTGCTGAATGGATGAATGGTTTTGTCTTCTCCAGTGACACTGTGGGCACTCTGGATGACCACTCCTGGAACTCCAAATGCACATTTCAAAAAAAATCCATCAGCCACCATTCCAAACGCACCCTCACTCAGAGCTGCAGGATGGAATGGCCCATCTGATTCAACTCAGATTCACATTGCTGTTTTCCAGGCCAGCGCAAGGTCAGGGTGATACCCAAAATGTGGCCATCCTTAGCCTCAAATCAAAGCCTATTTAATTTGTTACACATGGTGACTTGTCTCTGAAGAGCTTTAGGCTAGCATAAACAGCCTTCCAGTACAGTAACCCTGTGCGCAGCTCCTGGGCTCATGCAATTCTGAACTGTGCAGTCTCCCTCTGCCATAGCTCATGGCCTTCAGCCCCTTAAGCATGTTGAGGTTCTGAGTTAATTGTCTGAATCTCTTCAGCTGTATTTATCTCCCTCCCCCCAATAATTCACACTTGATTATTTTTCCAGTTCAACTGGTTTTTCATGGTGCCTATGGCCTGAATACAGAGTTAAGGAAAAGTGTCCCAAAGGTATAAGCAACTTTATTGAGATATAATTCACAAACCATGCAATTCCCCCATTTAAAGTGTACGATTCAATGGGTTTGGTTTATTACAGTATTTTTAAAAATTGTAGTAAAATATATATAACATGAAATCTTATATTTTAACCTTTAAAAAAAAAAGAAAAGGCTGGAGTGCACTGGCATGATGTTGGTGTCACTGCAACCTCTGCCCTTCGGCTCAAGTGATCCTCCCGCCTCAGCCCCCTGAGTAGCTGGGACTTCAGACATGAGCCACTTCGCCCAGCTAACTTTTGTATTTTTTTGTAGACACGGGGTTTCACCATATTGGCCAGGCCGGTCTCGAACCCCTGACCTCAGAGAATCTGACTTCGGCCTCCCAAAGTTCTGGGATTACAGGCGTGAACCACTGCGCCCAGCCCCATTTTGGATTTGAAAATAAATTGACATCACCACATTTCAAGGAACTTAATCTAGGTCCACTTTAATAACGGATATTTTTCAGTGGTCTCATATTATGCCCTGAAACGTTCAGAGGGCACTGGGGACCCTAAGGTCAAACAGATCCTTCCCACTTGCAAGTATGCTCATTGGTTCCTGTTAAGGGACAACATCAAGTGCACTGGGGAGTCACCCACAGGTGGCAATAAAGTATGAGTACCTTACAGTTAATGTATTTTATATGTATAAGGAAGTTTCCCAAAGTTGAAGATGAATACCAGAGCGGATTCTTAAGCACTAGCTCTGAAATGGGGCTAGGAAGAATCAAAATATGTGCACCTTTTCAAACTCCCAACCCCACACCAACCCAATATCAGAGTCAATAAATGTTGATTTCCCCATCACTGAGAAAAGCAATTCACGTGGGCTCCTCAAATCTTTCTCTTCCTGGTCAAGCACAGTGGCTCATGCCCGTAATCCCAGCACTTTGAGAGGCTGAGGAGGGCAGATCTCTTGGGGTCAGGAGTTCAAGACCAGACAGGCCAACCCTGTAGAGACAGGTAAAACCCTGTCCCTACTAAAAATACAAAATTACCTGGGAGTGGTGCTGCACACCTGTAATCCCAGCTGCTCAGGAGGCTGAGGCAGGAGAATCGCTTGAACCGGGGAGGCAGAGGTTGCAATAAGCCGAGATCAAATCACTGCACTCCAGCGTGGGTGACAGAGCAAGACTCTGTCTCAAAAAAAAAAAAAACCCTCTCTTGGCCGGGCGCGGTGGCTCAAGCCTGTAATCCCAGCACTTTGGGAGGCCGAGACGGGCGGATCACGAGGTCAGGAGATCGAGAGCATCTTGGCTAACACAGTGAAACCCCGTCTCTACTAAAAAATACAAAAAACTAGCTGGGCGAGGTGGCAGGCACCTGTAGTCCCAGCTACTCGGGAGGCTGAGGCAGGAGAATGGCGTAAACCCGGGAGGTGGAGCTTGCAGTGAGCTGAGATCTGGCCACTGCACTCCAGTCTGGGTGACAGAGCAAGACTCCGTCTCAAAAAAAAAAAAAAAACCCTCTCTTCCCCATCAAAGTGTCTTTATCTTTCTTCTCTCCCTGCCTCCTCTCCTGCTGTCTGGAAGAGGTACCCCCTCTCCTTCAAAACTCCTTTCTCCTCATTGCCTCCACCGTTCTCAGGTGCTAGGCCCCCACCAGCTTCGTCATCCTTTCTCCCTTATCTCTTCCCTCCAAAGCCACAAACATCCTGAGTTTTCTCAACTGGCTTCTGTCCCTCAAGCCGCTATTCCAGCTCTTCACCACACAAGTTCTTCACGAAGAACCTTTTCCAGTTGCTCATCTCATACAGACTTCTTAAAGCTTTGCAGTCTGGTGTTTCCACTGGGCAACCCCCCTGGAACAGGGAACATGGAGCAAAAGAGGACTGTGCAGGGCTGAATGGGGTCTAGAAACCAAGAAGGAAGACCAATGAAGCCATGAACTCAGAATGGCTATGATGGCATTAGGGGTAAAGATGCAGCAAAATAGAGAAAGAAATATAGACAGGCATACTGGCGACAGCACCTGGAGTTGACTAGTGATAAGTCAGGCCCCTGTTGTAAGGCTCCTGTCATCTTGTTCATAAGTACAAAGGGGGCTAGGTGAACCGAGCTCATTGGAACACTCTACCGAGTTCACTAAAGACATCCTTCAATTCAAGTCACAGTTAGGATTGTCAGATTCAACAAACAAAAATGCAGGATGCCCAGTTAAATTTGACTTTAAGATAAACAATTTTTATTCGTTATTTTATTGTGTTTGTCAATATTTTATTCATAAGTATGTCCCATGCAATATTAGGGTATCCTCAGCATAAGTATGTCCCAAATATTGCATGCCACTTACACTAAAAAAAAATTCCATTGTTTATCTGAAATTTAAATTGAACTGGGCTTTCTATAATTTACCTGGCATTGCTAGTCACACTCCATACTTCACTTACAGAATTTTAACCAACCTCTTCCTCAATCCTCCTCCTCACTTGACTTCCAGAACACTACTTCATCTCAGTTCCTGTCAATGGCGTCTCTTCAACCTGGTCCTTGAATGTAGGGATTCCACAGGGTTTGGGCTACAGGCCACATCCTGCTTGGCTCTGTGTCTTCTCCACAGTCAATCTGTCTGTTCCTCTGTTCCTAGGTCTTCCTCATGCCGCACTTATGGCTGATCATGTTCAGAACTTCAGAGTTGAGTCACCTCCATCTTTCTTTAGATATCTTCACTTTGAATTGCTAGCCCTATGTCATACGCAACCCATCTAAAACCAAACTCATCATGCTAACATACCTCCAGAATTGGTCCTAGTTTCCCCACTAAGCCATGGTGCCAACATCCTCCTGATCTTGCATCTAGGAAATGTCAGACCCAAATTCGATTCTTCCTGTTTCATTGCTTATATCCCATCACTAAACCTCTTTTACTCCATCTTTGAATATCTGTCACCTCTGTCACTGGGCCTCACCCTCTGTGAGGTCTTGCTTGAAAAAATATACTCCCAGGCGTCCATCCCCCATCTCTCCAGTTCTTTCTTCAAACGACTGCCACACAATATCTAAAAATGCTTTCCAATTACATCATTCCCTTCTGGAAGGTCTGCATGATTTCCACTGACTCAGAATAAACTCCTGCTTGAGCCTCACTTCCGGTAGAGAAGGAGCCTTCTTAACTGTTCTGAACCAACACCTATGAGAGTCAACCATCTACCTTCACCCAATTATGACGTAAATGTACATTTCTCTTTTTTTCAATTTGCAGAGAATTTGAAAATACAGAAAAGCTTAAGAATAAAAGTGTATTTTTTAAAAGAATGACATTTTAGGCCAGGTGCGGTGGCTCACACCTGTAATCCCAGCACTTTGGGAGGCCGAGTCAGGCAGATTACCTGAGGTCAGGAGTTCAAGACCAGCCTGGCCAACATGGTGAAACCCCATGTCCACCAAAAATACAAAAATTAGCCGAGCACGGTGGCAGGCGCCTGTAATCCCAGCTGCTCAGACGGTTGAGGCAGGAGAATTGTTTGAATCCCAAGAGGTGGAACTTGCAGTGAGTCGAGATGGTACCACTGCATTCCAGCCTGGGGGACAGAGTGAGACTCTGTTTCAAAAAAAAAAAAAAGAAGAAGAATGACCTTTTAATCCCTTAATACGTTGCAAGTTTCCATGATCTGACCCAGGCAATGTCTGCAGGCCCATCTCCCAGGGGGTGCTACCAAATATCTGAAACTAAGGCTCGAGGTTTATTCATCATTTCCCAAATATGCCACCGTCTCTCCTGCCCATGTGCCTTTTCCCAGCCTGACATTCTCTTTTGCCCATTCCTCACTTGCTCAACTTTCAAAAGCAACTCTTTTGTGAGGCCATCCCTGGTTTCTGTGTCACACACCCCCGATTCCTAGTTAGAAGTAATTTCTCTTTCTCCTAAATTCCCACAAAATGTACCCCTTTATTTAGCACAGATTTATTTGTCTCCCCTCTAAGTTGTTGAGCAAATATGGATTGATGGGTTAGTTACTGGGACATGGGCTGGGAGAGGCAGGATTGGTGAAGATAGCAGGACAATGAGACTTGGGGAGGACGGAGGGTCAGGGAGGGCATAGTGACATCAGTACATCTGGGCTCACATCAGGTGTCCCCACTCCCTGGCAGCAAGGCCTTGGTGAACTCGCTGGGTGCCCTACCCAGAGCCCCTTGGTAAGGGCTCTCACCTGCTGTCTTCTCTAACTCACAGCTTCTTCACCTATAAGCCTGGGAGGCGATGTGGACCCCGGGAGTGCCCCATCCCCTTTTGATAATGGCTACTTCTGGGGTACAAAAGCCTGACTCCTTTGCCCAAGTTGCACAACTCTTTAGTCCGATTTGGGTTCCAGAGACCCTCTCCGCAGCCCTCCACCCTCAGCCGGCCAAGGTAGACTCCACCTGAGACCTCACTCGCTCAGCTCCTTCCCGTCCTTCTCTGGGTATCCTCACTCCCGGGGGATTCCCAGGGAGAGCACCCTCAGGAAGTCCCAGCACCTGAAGTCCTGTCCCATCATTTGGCCTCGTATCAACGTTATGTTCTCTCTTTGACCTATCCCGTTATCTCTGAACTGGAGCTCAAGTTCTCCCCCACAGTTGTGAATAAGGACTGTGGAAGCACTTAGCTGGAGGCTGGGAAGTAACAGTTCCATTCAATGCTCCCGGAAATGGAACCTGAGCCCTCAGGAAGGCAGTCCCCAGGGGCAGGCAGTTAACAGTGCTGTGGTGGAGGTGGGCGTGAGGTACCCTCCCTGGAAGGGAAGGAGAGCTTCGCAATGAATGCAGCTCAGCCTCACACACCCCAATCCCTCTGCCTCACCTTAGTGAACTTTAATAATCAGTTTACCTTTACCTTGACTGCGAACCTATCTTTCCTTTTCTTTGTTTTGTTTTGTTTATTTGAGGTAGAGTCTCACTGTGTCACCCAGGCTGGAGTGCAGTGGCGCTATCTCAGCTCACTGCAACCTCCTCCTCCCATGTTCAAGCGATTCTCCTCCCTCAGCCTCCTAGGTAGGTGGAATTACAGGCGCCCATCACCACACCTGGCTAATTTGTATATTTTTAGTAGAGACAGGGTTTCACCATGTTGGCCAGGCTGGTCTTGAACTCCCAACGTCAGGTGATCCACCTGCCTCAGCCTCTCAAAGTGCTGAGAATACAGACGTGAGCCACCACACCCAGCCTCATGAACCTATCTTTCTGGATTCGTTCATAAATTATTTCTAGTGATTGCTGTGTGACCCCAAGAAACTAGGATTTCTAGGCACTCCATTGTGGGTCAATAAGCACTGACTTAATATTAAAATCATCTACTGAGGAGAACACTGACATAGTTTCAACCTGTGTGCTCGTAGCAAGAGGACGATGGTATAGAGTCTGATAAGATGAACGCACCGCAGAGGAGATGGGGTGCTAGCCCGGAGATTTAGGGCCTGGGAGGAGAGCGAGAGAAATGGCTCACATTTATCTGCAGAATACATTTCCCATTTGTTTCATGGCACACTAACCACCGTGCAGCTGTGACTTGCGGGTCTATTCAGTCCTTGGCTGCTTTACATTTTGATTCTTACGCACTGAGGATTCTGCTTTTTGGGACTTTAAAAGATTTGACCATAGAATGTGTTCATTTGCAAGTAGATAAAAGATCTTCCTACAGATCAACCAAGAGCATTTCATCTTTTCTTTCTGTGATACCCATCCCAAGGCATACAGCACAATTCAAGAAACAGACATCATCGCTATATAGCAGAACATAACCAGATGGCTTTCCAGTTCTGACTATCCAAATACTGTGTCATCTGTGTTACATAATTCTTACAGGACGCACACTGCTTTAATTGTGCAGCACAGATCATGACAGATTGCTCCATTTCTTGACATCATTTTCTTTAGTGTTTGCTCTGCTCTGAGCTCAGGGAAACTAATTATGTCCAGGTGGGGTCCAGGTGCAGATATGTGTGCTAACTCCAGAGGGCCTGCTTATATATGAAATGGTTTTGCTGGAGTGTTCTAGCTTTGAAAACTTGCTCTCTTGGCCCTTTTTAATAAGAGCTCATTTCTCTCTAAATATTCCCCCATCCCCATGCTGACATGAGTAATTGAAGCTCTCAGGGTCCAGGACCAGCTCTGAGAAGGAGAAGAGCGTTCTCAGACTCGATTGCAGATAGTGGGCTGCCGTTCCTTAGAGTCTCTCAGAAAACCTGTCTTTAGCGTACCTGGTCTCATTCTTTAAATTATCATTCTCATGCACGATGCTGAGATGATTTAGCTTCACTTCCAGTTTAGAATGGAAAATCATACTTGTTACGAAGGTGTATTTCCTGTTATGAAAAGGAACTGGATGGCTGGAGGTAGATGGTGGTGATGGTTGCACAGAAGTGTGAATGGACTGAGTGCCACTGAATTGTACCATTTAAAATGACTAAGATGGTAAATTTTGTGATGCATATTTTATCACAGGACAAAAAAAGGGACTGGTACTGTTTCCAACTTCAGGAGGTGGGCTCCATGGAAATTAGAGCAATATGCCAATTTCAGATCAGTAATATTTACAGAATCCTTCTATTCTATTGATTTTTGCAGAGACTTACACCTTACATTGGCATAGAATTGCTTTATAGTTTGAAAACCACTTTTATATATGCTATTGTATTTTACCCTCTCTGTGTATACAAGATAAGTAGGTTTATCACCATATAACAGATAATGATTGTTGCATTATCTTTACTACCTAAGAAATTACTTAGGTAGTAAAGATATAATACTCATTTTGGCCAGGCGTGGTGGCTCCCACCTGTAATCCCAGCACTTTGGGAGGCCAAGGTGGGCAGATCACTTTAGATCAGGAGTTCAAGACCAGCCTTGCCAATATGGTGAGACCCCATCTCTACTAAAAAGACAAAAATTAGCCAGCCATGGTGGTGCATGCTTGTAATTCCAGCTACCTGGGAGGCTGAGCTACAAGAATAGCTTGAACCTCGAAAGCAGAGTTGCAGTGAACTGAGATTGTGCCACTTCACTCCAGCCTGGACAACAGAGCGAGACCCAGTCTCAAAAAAAAAAAGAAAAGAAAAGAAAGAAAAAGAACACTTATTTATTTTACTCCACAATCTGCAATTATGTTCAGGGCTTGGCAGAGATGGCCACCTCTGCTCCACAAAGCATCATTTGAGGTGGCCCAACGAGGACTAAAGGATCCACTTCCAAGAATGGTTCCCTCACATGGCTGGCAAGTTGGTGCCAGCTATCAGCTGGGATCTCAGTCAGGGATGTGAGTTAGGGGTCTGAGTTCTTCTCCACATGGACCCCTCCCCAGGGCTGCTGGGACTTTCTACAGCACAATGGCTAGGTTCCAGAAGTGGGTGTTTCAAAAGATAGGAAGAGGTAGCTCCTAGTCTTTAATGACTTGGGTGCAGGAATGCGCACATCTTCGCCTGTACTGTATGCTCTCAGTCAAAGCAGTTACAGGGCCTACAATCTCCCAGGAAAGGAGACATGGACCCAATCTCTGGAAAGAAAGATTGTCAACCAATCTGTGTCCATCTTTAATCTGCCTCAAGCATGTCAAGACTTGGAATAGGCCGGGCGCGGTGGCTCAAGCCTGTAATCCCAGCACTTTGGGAGGCCGAGACGGGCGGATCACGAGGTCAGGAGATCGAGACCATCCTGGCTAACACAATGAAACCCCGTCTCTACTAAAAATACAAAAAAATTAGCCGGGCGTGGTGGCGGCGCCTGTAGTCCCAGCTACTTGGGAGGCTGAGGCAGGAGAATGGCAGGAACCTGGGAAGCGGAGCTTGCAGTGAGCCGAGATCGCGCCACTGCACTCCAGCCTGGGCGACAGAGCGAGACTCCGCCTCAAAAAAAAAAAAAAAAAAAAAAAAAGACTTGGAATAGGTTGGCTATGATTACTCAGAGATGTGATCCTTGGTTTTCTCCATGAAATTTCTGGATTGGTGTGATTATTATGCACTAAAACCCATCTAAGTCACTTTACATGATTTTCTTCCCATGAAATCTGTTGATAATCACGCTTAAACCACTTTCCCTCCTTTAATTTAGAGTACAAGAGTGAGTTAAGAGTTATTTTTTCTACTACAGAATGCTTTGAAATACATCTCTTCCAGCTCCAAGATCTACGTATATACATGAAATCTTTAATTTAGTTTCTGCCAATGATTTAAACACTATTTTTATCATAATATGTATCACACCAAATGTATATAAATGCAAAATCACTAAATCTAAGCAGTTTTAATGTCATAAATGTCATTTATCAGATTATCTCAAGTAAGAAGTGAATTCATTTGATGTTACCTAAAAACCTTAAAGATTATAAATGTGTTATTACAGTTGTGTTTTTATGGTATGAAATTCCTACTTTAGAGTGAAGCTCTTGTAGATGAAATAACAATTTTCTTTGAAGAATTTTACCTTGCAGTTACATTTGCTGGGAATAAACCATTCCATCAAAAAGGAGATACTGACCTATGAGTGCTGCATGTTGACAAATAAGGTTGTTAAACCATGGAGACCAAGGAGAACATTCTTTACAGTGAAGTGGTTGAGGTGGTCACCACCTTAACCAAACGATCAAACTCCACAACCACATCACTAATGGTCTAACAACCTGATGTTAAATGCCTCCCGGCATGATACAGTAGGAAGTAAATGGTACCGACTGTAAAATAATCTTGCCCAAAATGACTTGACTCTAATTGAGCCTTAATATCTTTCAGTAAGCCTTTCTCAACTAGTTCCTCAGCTGAACTATGGATCCACAGAAAGTGAGTTGAGTGATGATTGTCAGTTCTCCTAAGAACGGAACATAACTAGTACCATTCTAGTTGCATGGGATAGAAGTTACTTCACGACCTAAAATGAGTGCCTTAGGACAATACCCCTCAATCCTCTCATGGGTCCCCAGTTGTGAAGGGTCAAGTTCAATGAGAAAATAATCAGGCAAATCCAGAATGTGGCATATTCTACAAAACAACTCATCTACTTTCTCCAAAGAGAAAATATCGTGGGGGAAAAAAAACATGGTGATTATTAATTAAAGGAGTCTAAAGACTTCAGTCACAGTTGATGATAGTTTATGCCTCTTTTTGGCCTTCACCTACAAGGATTCATACAGTCTGTGCTCTTGTATCAAGCTTCTTTCACTCAACATGTCTGAGATTCATCTATGTTATTGCAAGATGCAATATCTCTTTCCTTCTGTTACTGTGTAGCATTCCTTTGTATATACATATGCCACAATTCAGTTATCTGTTTTATTGTTGATGGATATCTGTGACTTTTCCAGCTTGGGGACATTGTGAATAAAGCTGTTGTAAGCATTCTTGCAAGGGTCTTTGATGGCATGTGCAACTCTGCGGTGTAGACTGAGGAGAGGAATTACTGGTTCATAGAATTAGTATCTGTTGAAGGATTTTAAATACTGTCAACAATTTTCCTAAGTGGTTCAACCAATTTGCACTTTCAGCCAAAGGATCTGGGAGGTTCAGTTGTTTCATATCCTTGCCTCTTCTAGGAGATGGGGAAGAGGTCATATTGACTGTGGTAAAATATGCACACCAAAATTTACCATCTTAGTCATTTTAAAGGGTACAATTCAGTGGCATTCAGAGGTTGCCCCAAGAGAAACAGCTTGGGGCAACCTTCTGGGGCAATGAAAATATTCCACATATCAACCTGGTTGGTGGTCATATAGGGGTCACAATTTTTACATAAGTATGTAAAAATTCATCAAGGTACAGATTTGAGGTTATACCCTTGTATGTAGGTTCCACCTCAATGAAAGATCAGAGAGCAAGAGATTAAAAAGACAACAACCAAATGTAATGGGTGAAACTTAATTGGCTCCTGGTTCAAAACAAAAAACACTTACCAAAGACAGTTTTGAATCACTTGGAGAGGTTTTAATATGGCCTGGATATCAGATGCTATTAGGGAATTCTTTTTCATTATCTTAGGTGTGATCATTGTGTTGGGGTTATTAAGGAGAATGTTCGCATTAGGAAATGCATGCTGGGGTATTTAATTAGGGGTACATTATCGTGCTGCCTGTAACTTACTTTCTAATGTTTCAGCAAATGTGTCTGTGTGTATGTGTGTGTGTGTGTGTGTGTACACATAGAGATAAAAACAAAGCAAATATGGAAAAAAAAATGTTAACCATTGTTGAAACTAGGTGGTGGATATGAAGTTGTTATATTATTTTTTCAACTTTTCTGAATATTTAAAACTTTCCAAAACAAAAATCAAATGTGTTGGGGGAAGATATAGAGAGTTGAAGTGACCAGCTTAAAATGACAAGGTAACTAAGGAGAAGACCCTAAAAGAAAACTCTAGCAATCTTGATCCTCTCTGTGCCATCCTGTACATTGTCGCTTACCAGTGTTAAAGACTGATTGTTAAATTTGAATATGCTTTTTAAAATTTATTTCCTTCTTCAAAGTGCTTCCAATAGTCTAACAGGAAAGCACAAAGACACCCCTAGATTTCTCTTATAAATAAACTTGCATTCTGCCTGCAAATCAAACCTCCCCCTGCCCCCGTCTCTCGCCTGTTACATAGGTACTTTCAGAATCACTCCACAATCATTTGACCCATGTCCATATTCCCTTTTTCTAATGCAAAAGCTAAATTGAAAGCTAAGCGGCCCAGGCAGCCCACAAAGCCCCATGATTTCTGCCCTGAGCGGGAGGGGACCTGGTGAAACGCCGCGCCGCTGTTTCAGGTTCACTGCCCAGCTGCCACGCTCAGCCCAGCTTCTCAGGTGGCTGGGCCACTTTGAAGGTTTACTTTCAATTAAAAAAAAAAAAATAAGAAAGAAGCCAAATCGGCAGCTGTCAGGGATGCAGGGGAGATTTATTCTGGGTGGTCAAAGGGGAGCGTGGCCAGCAGTAAAGGCCTAAGGTAGGCAGGAAGGAAATTCAAGCTGGAGAAAGAAATTCCTCCTGGCAAGGTCAGCCGATGCTGGGCTAGTCCTTCTGGGTAAGGCTGCCCGATTCCTACTGCCGGACCTGCTCAAAAGGGAGCCGCGGAGTCGGCTTGCAGACACTTGGAGAGTGGGTTTGGGGAGGGAACTGTCGGGGGGAGCTTTGAAAGCAGAGCTTATTAATCAGATGAAACCAGGCCTGAGGGATCCAAACATGACTGATTTTCAAATTGCTTCCTGATTCAAAAGCTGGTGTTGCCCACCTCAAAATGTGATGAGAGGTGAAGAGGCCAGGTCCCTGGGCAGTTCTGCACGCATCGAGCTTCCATTGAAGTCGGCCTGTGTGAAGAAGCAGAGCAGCTGTGCAGAGCGGAGCTGGAGTGGGGGGATGTGGTTTTATCACCTTTCATTTCCTGTCTCAATTCTGATATGGCTTTAGACGTTTCACATGCGAGTGTGAAAACTAACGTGTGCTTTGCAAAAGCAATCAGCCAAGCGCCCCACTAACCCTGATCAATGCCCTCGTAACTTCTAGAACCAATCAGTCAGCTCCAAACATGGGTTTTAAAATATTCTCAGCCCCTCTCCCCTGTTTACAGCCATGTTATTTATCCACGCAATCCCGGAAGTAATTGGAATATAGAAGCTCGAGTGGGTTCTATGCCCTCTCCATTTCCTCTGGACGTACTAATTATCCATGTTATACCCACTCGCTTCTTACCATGGATAACAAGGGTTATCACTGACGCTGTTAGTTAAGCTAGTAGACATTGCCCAACTATCCCAGACCTCATTAGGTATTTAAGATACATATATGTTTTTTATACTTTTATATATATTTCAATACCTATATTTATTTTATACTTGTACGTACTTTAAATACCTAACGAGGTATTTAAAATACATATATGTATCTAATATGTATGTATTTAAATACATATATGTATATATAAAATGCATATATATGTATTTAAATACATATATGTATATATAAAATGCATATATATGTATTTAAATACATGTATTTAAATNATACATATATGTATATATAAAATGCATATATATGTATTTAAATACATGTATTTAAATAAATACATGTATTTAAATACATGTATTTAAATAAATACATATATATTTAAATACAGATATATATGTATTTAAAATATGTATATATACACATATAGATAGAGATTTATTTTTTTAAAACAAACAAAATCATGATGAATTAAGCCTATTTTGTCGGATTTTCAGACATTGACCTTCTTGTATCTCTCCTGTCATTTCGGACGGTTCCCAAAGAGAGGTCCTTGCATGCGTCCATAAACCAGTCTGTCGAGGGAAGTCAGCCTGAAGCAGCCTCCCTCTTTCAAGTCGTGGCTCTGGGTGTCGCTTGTCCTTGTCCACCACATGGACCTTCTGGGTGGGAAGCCCCGGCACTGCCAGTGCCCATCTGGAGAATGCAGTGGTTACACAGCCTCCAGAAGACACTTTTCTTCCATGGGAGCTCCACTTTCCAACTGGGTTGTCAAAATGCTGCGTTCCTTGCACCATGGATGAAAATGACTTTCTCTGGCTCTGTATCACTTTGTGACATCTGGTCACTAAGTCAGCTCTGTTATGCCAAGAGAATCACAAAGTGTCTTTTGAAAGGTTTTATCAATGTGTGCATTTGTAAAATAATTCCATAACTTCGAGTCATCATTCCTCTCTCCAGGGGAGTTCAAATATAAGCCAGGGCGATCATTATATTAAACACTGCTTGCTTTTTCTTCCTCTGTCTGCCCAACTCTTTTTTCCCCACTTTTCCTCCCAGATTTTCTTCTCCAAAATAAATTTATTTCTCTTTCCCAGGTTACAGAACAAAATCTCATAAGATTTTAATATACGAAACAGATATTGATAGAGATGGAATGAAGGTATTCACGGGATTAACACTATCTGGGACTGTCCCTGATCAGTCGCAATTTTTAACAAACCTAAAAAGCCAAGTCGGGCCCAGTGATTCACGCCTGTAATCCCAGCCACGGTGGGAGGATCACGTGGGTGGATCACCTGAGGTCAGGAATTCGAGACCAGCCTGGCCAACATGGCAAAACCCAGTCTTTACTAAAAATACAAAAATTAGCTGGGCATGGAGACACGTGCCTGTAATCCCAGCTACTCGGGAGGCTGAGGCAGGAGAATCGCTTGAACCTGGGAGGTGGAGGGTGCAGTAAGCCAAGGTCGAACCACTACACTCCAGCCTGGGTGACAGAGAGAGACTCTGTCTAAAAAAAGAGAAATAGGCTTATTTTGTGACTTGTAAACAATGCCTACATTATGAAATAGATCAATCCTGAAAATTTGACCTTAGAACAATTTTCACCAAAATGTACATTATTTCCCCCATTAGCATCTATTATATTATCAAAGACAGAGTTTCATAAAGCAAAAATTTGGGTGTAAGAGATGCCCCAATTTAAATAATATAAAATATGTGGGGTAAGATAAATATTTGATAGGGAAGGGGTACCATATGTCTTTATGTGAAGGAATGGCACAAATGTAAAAGGTTAAGTAGATGTTTTGGTACAACTTACAGAAACAGTAAACGTCACCCCAACATGCACGTGCTGCCTCGGTGACCAGGAAGGAAGCCTCTCCATGGCTAAATACAACGACTTAAAATGTGTAATTAGAGGCTGGGTGCAGTGGCTCATGCCTGTAATCCCAACACTTTGGGAGGTCAAGGTGGGTGGATCACTTGGGCTCAGGAGTTGGAGACCAGATTGGGCAATATGGTGAAGCCCCGTCTCTACGAACACACACACACACACACACACACACACAAAATTGGTCCGGCATGGTGGTATATGCCTGTAGCTTCAGTTACTCGGGAGGCTGAGATAGGAGAATCACTTGAGCACAAGGGGTGGAGGTTGCAATGAGCCAAGATTGTGCCACTGCACTCCAGCCTGGGCGACAGAGCGAGGCCCTATCTCTAAACAAATAAATAAAACGTGTAATTAGATTCATGGAACATGATGTAATATGAAATTAGAACCTATTTTTGTAATAAAAGGTTGGGCATTAACTAGAACTGAGCTGCAATACCAGCTACAGCCAGTAGATGGTGCTTCCCTAAAGGAAGAAAAGACTGGAAGTTGAAAATTCTGCTTCTAGGAAGATACTTGAAGTTCGAGATCTTGAATTTATTGGGTACTTTGACATGTGGTTTTTACTAAGAAATAGATAGCTACTTTGAGAGCTCAGTGGGAACTGGAGTTGTAAGAGTAGATATAAAAGAAATGCCAACAGAAGAATTGTTTAGGAAAGTGGACATAGGTTTGTGAATGGGTAAGATAAGTACTCTTTTTCAGTGGATTTTGGGGAAGATTTTTTTAAGGTTTTGGAGGTCCTGGAGTGTGGCTATTTTTAAAAAGCCAAAAGCTTTTAGGTGGGGCACAGTGGCTCATGCCTGTAATCCCAGCACTTTGGGAGGCCAAGGTGGGGTGGATCGCCTGAGGTCAGGAGTTCGAGACCAGCCTGGCCAGTATGGTGAAACCCTGTCTCTACTAAAAATACAAAAAATTAGCTGGGCGCAGCGGTGGGCTGTAATCCCACCTACTCGGGAGGTTGAGGCAGGAGAATCGCTTGAACCCGGGAGGCGGAGGTTGCAATGAGCCGAGATCATGCCACTGCACTCTAGCCTAGGTGACAGAGCAAGACTTCATCAAAAAAAAAAAAGAAGAAAAAAAAAGTCAGTAGCTTTTAATATTGTTAGGAAAGCTTCAGGAATGACACTAATGACATAGGTACAGAAAAACTTCTCTACTTACCTTATAGTCTCGGGGGATTGTAAGGGCTTCTTGAAGAAGTGATTGTGGTTTGTAATGTCACGGGGTAGCAAGGTGTGTGTGTGTGTGTGTAATGTGGATGGGAGGTGGATGGGGTGGGTTGTGTGGTGTGTGGAGTGGATACTGGGGGTGGATTTTGTGGGTTGGTGTGGGCCTGTGTGGACGAGCAGAAGTGTGTCACGCACGGAGAGGGCAGGTGTGGGGGCGGATGTAGCAGAGTGTGTGTGTGCACACATATGCCCTCATGTGAGCCCCTGGGACAGCCTTACCTTCTAGCAAGGGAGAAGGAGAAGTCATTGTTTTATCATTTTTTAGAGCGTTTATGTAGCCTTAACTGATTTTCTGAGTTTAAGTTAATACAAAATATGGAGAAGTGAGGGGGAACTGTGATCAGATTGCTTTACACTGTAACACAAAACAACCCTTCCCGTGTACTCAGTGGCTGCAGGACAGAACGAGAACACGGAAAAACTATGTGGAGCTACTGCCATCTGGTGGACCACACAGAGACTGCTGACGTGGATGGGGGAAAGACTCTTAGGGGTTTTGTTGATTTAGATTTGCTTTTTGGTTTTGTTTTCTTTGGGGTTTGTGTGTTTGTTTGTTTGTTGTTTGTGTTTTTTTCTTTTTTGAGACAGAATCTCTCTCTGTGGTCCAGGCTGAAGTGCAGTGGAGCGATCTTGGTTCACTGCAACCTCGACCTCCTGGGCTCAAATGATCCTCCCACTTCAGCCTCCTGAGTAGCTGGGACTACAGGTGCTCACTACCCCGCACGGCTAATTTTTGTTCACCATGTTGCCCAGGCTGGTCTCCAACTTGTGACCTCAAGTGATCCGCCCACCTTGGCCTCCCAAAGTGCTGGGATTACAGGCGTGAGCCACCGCGCCCAGGCAATTGGTTTTGTTTTGATTGGATTTGATTCGGTTTTTTGTTTGGTCCACTTACCAGTCACCTCTTTCTACAAGCTCTGTCTTACTAACTTCCCTATGTAAGAATGGTGTGAACAGAGCCTCCTGAGAGTCGAGAGACAGTGTGGGACGAAGCTTCAGCACCTGGACTCAAGTTGCAGATCCCTGAATTCAAGTTCTGGCTTCAGCACCCGCTGATTGTGCCGCCCCAGGCAAGTCAACTGCTCTCTTCATCCATTTGTTTCTAAGGAATGAGGCCATTCATCCCGTGCTGGTGGAGTAAGTACCGTACCTAAATTTCTGCATTACCATTATCCATGCAAATCCTGTTTGGCCTTCTCTATACAATGTCCAAGACATCAGCTACACGGCCTTGCTATAGAAGGACTGGGTTGTCTGAAAAGACACAGGGCCAAGCAGGGCTGCTCTGCCGTGGGGCAGCTGTAGGGGCATTACTCTCTCTTGCATCCCTACAAATAGTACTATAAAAGCAACAATTAATCAAGCTATGTCACTTCACTGTGGCGCACATTCATGCTCGCGTTCCTGTTGACTCCGTGCCAGGCAATCTCTAACTCCTTTAAGGCAAGGGCTCTGCCTACCCCATCCCCCAGTACCCGCTCCATGCTATGAACCTGGCTAGGGGCTATTGTCTCAAAGCAGCAGGGATTTTCCTCAGTCTGGAGAATGGACTAGAAGAATATGACCTTCAGAACTTCAGATCATCCATGTGATGCTAGATGGAAAAAAAAACAAAAAAAAAAAAGAAAAGAAGAATTGTGCTCACACCAACTTGATTCCAGAAATGAGAGGCCAGGAAACATAGAACATGCAACCACCCACCTAACTGGACCATGACCCAGATGGCCTACATTGGAGACAAGAAAACAGGAAAGACAGAGTAATAATTTTAAAAACATTTGTTTCCAGTTATCTAAGAAGAAACTGATAAGTGTCTTCCTATGGAGGAAAAAGCAGATCTTTTTTTTTTTTTTACATCTTTATCTTGCCTATTGGAAATTTTCGGTAAGGATGAATATCAGAAAAATGTTCACAATTACCCTAAACTTTTTTGCAGGTTGTTTTCTTTTATGATCAACTGTGACCTTTAGTAAGACAGCAGAGAACAGGCGGTTTGGAAATTTGAAGTGAAAGATAAAGTCGACTCCTTCTACTAATCCTTTCACAGAGCTACTAATCTTTAACCAAATGGGCTGGTTCTCTTTAAGGTCCTCTCTCTTCTTTTATTCCCTCGCAGAAGTAGAAACATGTGAAGAAATGTCTATGAGCATAAGCAAGGAGAAATGCATTTTTTAAAAGGCGCTATTTAATACAAAGTGCATAGCCCTTCGTATTGCAGTATATGACTTAAGGTGGAAACTTGAAGAGACTGAATGAGGTAATTCAGGGAAAGATGCTCATAGCTAAGAACAGCTTGTTTTTCCCTGCGATGCCCTTCCTCTTCCATTCTCGTGGTACAATTTTACTCTCTTGGGTACCTGTATCCTACCATTGTTATGTTGTGTAGTTTATGATATTTCAGAATCACTTATCTTTACCACTAAATCATTTCTCAATGAATATGTTCCTATCGAGAAGTAGCCATGACCTTAAAAAAAAGTCTGTTCTCTTGCATGATAATGTTCAGTAGCTTCTGTCTGAACACACAGAAGAATAAGCAATGTAAATATCTGCTTCTCTTTTCTATTCAACTTTTAGAGGCTGTTTAATACACAGCAGGGTAAGTGCTTGACATGTCAGTTAGCTATTGCTGAATAGCAAACACTCCCAGAATGTAGTCTTATCATTGCTCAGGAGTCTCTGGGTCAACTGGGTGGTTCTTCTTGTCTAGGCCATGGTAGGCTTCCTTCAGCTGGCCTCATTTTGCCTGGGATTGCCCACGCATCTTCAATAAGCTGCTGAGTTAGCTTGAGTGAGGCTGGCTGGTCTAACATGGCCTCAGCTGAGACGCCTTGATTCTCCTCCACGTGGTCTCTCATCCTCCAGGAGTCTAGCCTGGGGCATGTTCACCTGGAAGCTGCGAAAACTGCCAAGAGATAGAACAGATGGGCACAGGCTTCTTGAGGCTAGGCTTGGAACTGGCAAGGTGTCACTTTCACTGCCTGTTGACAGCAGTCTGCTGGCCAAAGCAAGTCACTCTTGATGGAAGGAGTTACGAAGTCAGAGTGCAAAGGGTGGGAATACAGTCATAGTGCAAAGGCTGTGGCCATCGTGGAAGGTCTGCACAATGTACGAGGAAGACAATCAGATCATGACAGCTCCAATTTATGAATACCCCTGAGAGTAGACATTTATTATCTCTGCCTCCTTTTTTGTTTTTTCTTTCTCGCTCTGTCACCCAGCCTGGAGCACAGTGGTGCGATCATGACTGACTGCAGCCTAAGACCTCCCAGACTCAAGCAATCCTCTCATCTCAACCTCCCAAGTAGCTGGGATCACAGGCACACACCACCATGCCCAGCTAATTTGTTTGTAGAGATGGGGTTCTGCTATATTGCCCAGACTGTCTACCTTCTTCTTCTGGTAACCGAATACGCCTTCATTTGAGGAAATTGTTCCTCCCTCTTCTGCTCACCTGGTTTGAAAAGAGTAGATCCTACTTCCCTGCCAGGAAGAGGAACTGACACAGGTGGGCAGTCCTGGCGTCCACCCTCCCCTCTAGAGACTGGTTCAGAGACATGCACAAGACACCAGCTGGGCATTCGATTGATTTTTTCCAGCATTTTTTTTTTCTCAATGTTACTAGGAGAGATCCTTTTTCTATCCACTTAAGAGAAACACAGGCATCCATCGTTCCAGCCCTGTGCAGAAGCCAGTCTGAGAAAATGAAGTTTTTGGAGTCTCTGGCTTTGGCCATCCCTGGGGTCAACTCCCACCACTGTCTTTAGGTACTTTGGTTGTAAAAGCCAATTAGCTCACTTTTGCCCAGGTGGTTCAAATTGTGTTTCTATCATTTGTATCCAAGGGAATCCTAACGGATGGACCCCTGAGAACATAAAATTTCCAACAGAAAAGGCAATGTTTGTACTTTCCAGGGTACTCACTAAAATAATGTCATGAATCACTTTCTGTTTACTTGTAGAGTAGGGGTTGCAATCTAGATATCAAAAGAGAAGAGACAGGTAGATTAAAAGGCCTAAATGAGGGAAAGTGGAACCCTGGGGGCTGACAGGTGTCTCTGTCCACTACCAGATTCAGCAAATTGTTTTCTTGAGGGAATGTGGGCCCAATATTACTGAATCTTTCAATTTTTTCAGGCAAAAAAAAAAGTTAAAATCCCAATTTTAAGGAGAAATTTTCTAATTTATAATTCATGACAACAAATTCAGTTCATCATATTGACCAGACACATCCATGAACCACTCTCTTGGAAGCTCTGTTATGAAATGTAGAGTGAACTCACCGATTTTAGAGCTGAGCCACTGCTCCACACCTTCTTGGAGTTCCTCATTCCTCCCTCACCTCCATCACCAACACACAAAAATGTTAGACACTTCATAAGCATTGCTAACAAGAACAGAGAAAACTTCATTGGAACAAGGGTGCTGGGTTTAGCAGCCACGTCACTCAGCATATCCACCTAATGGAACGTGATTTGAATTAGTGCCTTAAGAAAAATACAAATTACTAACCCGGGGCAGTGGCTCACACCAGTAAT
Organism: Theropithecus gelada; assembly: GCF_003255815.1. Taxonomy (NCBI): domain Eukaryota; kingdom Metazoa; phylum Chordata; class Mammalia; order Primates; family Cercopithecidae; genus Theropithecus; species Theropithecus gelada. The sequence goes on along the minus strand of NC_037686.1, from coordinate 16,584,863 downwards.
CCCAGCACTTTGGGAGGCAGAGGCGGGTGGATCGTTTGAGGCCAGAAGTTCAAGACCAGACTGGCCAACATAGGGAAACCCCATCTCTACTAAAAATACAAAAATTACCTGGGCATGGTGGCACACGCCTGTAGTCCCTGCTACTTGGGAGGGTGAGGCAGGAGAATGGTTTGAACCCAAGAGGCAGAGGCTGCAGTGAGCTGAGATTGTGCCACTGCACTCCAGCCTGGGTGAAAGAGTGAAACTCTGTCTCAAACAAAAAGAAAAGAAAAGAAAAAGAAAACTACAGATTACAATATGTTACGGAGTGGTGGGATGCTGATGGTGCAGTTGAAACTGTAGGTGTGAAATCCCTAAAGGCCAAAGTTCTACTTTATTATGCTTAAACACACGATGCGTTTGCCAGTGATTTCTCTGTTGCCTACAAGCTTCAAGCCCGCTTTTTTAGACACCACACCATAAGGCTGGAGCTAGGAGTCACACCTATTTCTCAGACTCTCTCGTCAGCTGGCTCTCAGTCAGCTTCCACCAATGGAAAACACTGGCAAGAAATAGGAAGATGGGAGATCCTGAGAAGAAACTCACTTAGTGCTTCTAGTGTGAGTTGGCATCCCTCCAGCAGCAGTGCACAGCAAGCCTCCTACTTCAATGCACCCCATCCGAGCGACCAGCAGCAGCTGTCACGGCTGTCCCCTCAACCCCATGTGGCAATCTGAGCACCAGCTGGCCCCACCCTATGGGATGCCCAAGCCCTAACCACAAAGCATCACAAATCAATCAGAAATCCAAGCGTCAGTCCTCCCGATACTTCTCCAAGATCCTAGGTTTTGATAACATCACTTCTCCCCTTATATTCTCTCAATGCCTAAAGATGTTATCTGTTTTCTCAAAGTATTAATCTCTGGGTTAACCAATTCTCCGCATTAAATTTCTTCTGCTTGAAATAATTAACATGTTTCTCTTTTCTTCGTTCAACTTTGACTGATAGCAGTTATTAGAATAAAAATGTACTTTGTATGCTAGAATTTCTTTTTCTGAACTCATAATGTGAAAAACGGTTTCTTCAAATACCAAGATCTTTACTACAGGAAAATTGTTACCAAAAAGCCACAGAAATTGTTCTGTAAAATCCCAGTTAAGGCCGGATGTGGTGGTTCATGCTCATAATCCCAGCACTTTGGGAGGCTGAGGTGGGCAAATCACCTGAGGTCAGGAGTTCAAGACCAGCCTGGCCAACATGGTGAAGCCCTGTCTCTACTAAAATACAAAAATTAGCTGGGGCATGTTGGCAGGCACCTATAAGCTCAGCTACCCAGCTACTCAGGAGACTGAGGCAAGAGAATCACTTGAACCCAGGAGGCAGAGGCTGCAGTGAGACTAGATTGCACCACTGCACTCCAACCTAGGCAACAGAGTGAGACTCCATCTCAAAAAAAGAAAAAATCGCTATTAGGATACTTTAGCTACTTCTGTCAAAATCTTCATGATTCATAAAAACACTTGGCCAACCAGGCGCAGTGGCACATGCCTGTAATCCCCGCTCTTTGGGAGGCTGAGGCTGGAAGATCCCCTGAGGTCAGGAGTTCAAGACCAGCCTGACCAACATGGCGAAACCCCGTCTCTACCAAAAATACAAAATGTAGCTGGGCGTGGTGGTGGGCACCTGTAAGCCCAGCTACTCGGGAGGCTGAGGCAGGAGAATTGCTTGAACCCGGGAGGCAGAGGTTGCAGTGAGCCAAGATCACACCATTGCACTCCAGCCTGAGAGACAAACAAGACTCCATCTAAAAAACAAAAAACAAAACAAAACAAAACGCTTGACCTACAGTGTCTTTCCTAATCAGCATTTATATCCCAAAGCCCTTCTTCACTCTTCAGGAGTCCATTTCTATACACACCAACTGAAGCCAATACTTAGGAGCCAATATTCTTAGGAATGTTCTGCCAATTATGCCAGTGGATTTGGATCTGGATTTAAGATGAGCAAATAAGTGTTTAAAAATCAGATTTTATAAGCCAGCCATGTTTGGGGGAGAGAGCAGTAATTACTCATTCTAGAACAGAAGGCTTCATTTTATGAAAGCATTTGCCTGAAGATATCTTAAGAAATTTACATATGCAAATATATATTTTCAAAAAACGAGATTACCTTTTTTTTTTCTTTAGAAACATCCACACTGATATGGTTTGGATTTGTATCCCCGCCCAAATCTCATGTCAAATTTTAATCCCCCATGTTGGAGGAGAGGCCTGGTGGTGTTTGGATGAAGGGGGCAGATTCCCCCTTGCTGGTCTCATGATAGTGAGTTCTCAACAGACCTGGTTGTTTAAAAATGTGTCACCTCCCCCTTCTCTCTCTTCCTCCTGCTCTAGCCATGTAAGACATGCCTGCTTCCTCTCCACCTTCTGCCATGATTATAAAGGCCTCCCAGACATGCTTCCTGTACAGCCTGCCAACCTATGAGTCAATTAAACCTATTTTCTTTATAAATTACCCAGTCTCAGGTAGTTCTTTATAGCAATGCTAGAACAGACTAATACATTCACCAAACTAATAATTATGGCTATTCTCTGTATATAGGAATTGTTTTAGTATTGTCTCTTCTTCTTACAATAAGTACACATTACTTTTATTATAATGGAAAAAATATTCTAAAGTTCCTCTAGTGCAAATTTTAAATACTTGAATTCTAAAGCTAGGATTCACCTTCTGTTTGAATGAAAATGCCTCATGTATGCCTTTTCAGTAAGCATCTACTGAGCATCTATGGAGTGCCTGGTGGTGTACTAAGAGAACCCCAAAGAAAAATTCCTGTTCCTGGAGAATCTAAACCCTATCAGCATGGTTCACAGGCATCTTTACAATAAATAGCCAATACATGATAGACCTTCAATAAACACTTGTTTAATGAAGATATGCATGTACCATCATAGGATTTATTTTTCAAACTCTTGTTTCATAGAGGATTAGCCACATTCAGTTCACTTATCACACACACATCATACTTCATCACTTCTAAGATGCAGATTGTCCACATTTCAACTCTAAAATCAGAATGAAGCTTACTGTCAATGTGATTTTTTTAAAGTATTATATCAGACAATTTGCAGCATTTTCTCTTTCATAATGGTAAATGATATGGTTTGGCTGTGTCCCCACCCAAATCTCATCTTGAATTGTAACTCCCATAATTCCCATGTGTTGTGGGAGGAACCAGATGGGAGGTGATTGGATTATGGCAGTGGGTCTTTTCTGTGCTGTTCTGGTGATAGTGAAACAGTGTCACAAGATCTGATGGTTTTAAAAATGGGAGTTTCCCTGCACAAGCTCCCTCTCCTTGCCTGCCGCCATCCATGTAAGAAGTGACCTGCTCCTCCTTGCCTTCCACCATGATTGTGAGGCCTCCCCAGCCATGTGGAGCTGTAAGTCCATTAAACCTCTTTTTCTTCCCAGTCTTGAGTATGCCTTTATCAGCAGTGTGAAAACAGACTAATATAGTAAATAAAATAACAATATGTCTTATCTTGACAGCATCTTAGATGGAATGAAATACAATATATATTCTATTTTATAAATACTTTAGAAAATACATGTGAATTGTTGGGCATGCACCCCCCTGAGGTTCAACTGGGAAACGTTTTCATAGGACCACTCCATTCCATGAACGTTCAAGCCCCCAGTGATCACTTGAAATCCACAACTAGTAATTTATATAAATGTTAAAATCAACAGCACACAAGTAGCAAGTTTATAAAAATGTGTGCATTTATGAGAGTTTACTTCTCAAATTTTTCAAATTATTATTGAACGTTAAACACATATTTCTCATATTGAACTTTAATAAGGCATAAGGGTATATAAACATTATGTACATTTCTAAGCACTCATGTACTTAAAAGACTTTTGTATTTTAATGTTTGAAGTTAATCAAAGGTTTAAAGTTTCTAAGAAACATGAAAATGACTAAACGGTGTAAGAACTGCAAAGTTATAAAAGAAAAACCATTAAAATCTTATTGGAGAGATGAAATTAACTATGAGAAAAATGAAATTTTGTGACAAAGACAGGCAGAGAACATTACAAGAAAGAGAACAATTTAAAATCTTTTTAGTGGGGTGTGGTGGCAAGTGCCTATGGTCCTAGCCACTCCAGAGGCTGAAGTAGGAGGACTGCTGGAGCCTAGGCAGTCAAGGCTGCAGTGAGCTGAGAGCATGCCACTGCACTCCTGCATGGGCAATAGAGCAAGACCCCATCTCAAAAGAAAATTTTTTAAAAGGACAAAACATCACCAAACTAATAAAATGTGAATCGTCTGTAAAGTATAATCTATACTAACTACATAATAAAGGAATATCTCTGAGCAGTGCAATGTAAAATATTGGGCACATGCATTAAAAACATTAAATAAATACAAAAACATTTTAAAATAATAATTGACATCCAGGCAATAATTATTGTGGTGGCTTGTGCCCATAATCCAGGCACTTTGGGAGGCCAAGGCGGGAGGGTTGTTTCAGCCCAGGAGTTTGAGACCAGGCTGACCAACATGGCAAGACCCTGTCTTATCAAAATAAAAAAAAAATTCCAGCTTGGCCAACATGGCAAAACCTCGTCTCTACTAAAAATACCAAAATTAGCCAGGCATGGTGGCATGCACCTGTAATCCCAGCTACTCAGGTGGCTTAGGCACAAGAATTGCTTGAACCTGGGAGGCAGAGATTGCAGTGACCCCTGATCACGCTACTGCACTCCAGCCTGGGTGACAGAGCAACAGTCTGTCTCAAAAAAACTTAAAAAAAAATTTTTTTTTAATAATTATTGACATCCAACCTGGGCAACACAGTGAGACTTCATCTCTACAAAAATAATTTTTTAATTATCCAGGTGTGGTGGCGAGTACCTGTAGTCCTACATACTTGGGAGGCCGAGGCAGGAGGATTGCTTGAGCCGAGAAGTTCAAGGCCACAGTGAGCTATGATTGCATTGCTACACTCCAGCCTGGGAGACAAAGCAAGATGCTGTATGCTGTTTTAAACAAATAGTTTTGTTTTGTTTTGTTTTTTAGACAAAGTCTTGCTCTGTCGCCAGGCTGGCAACCTCTGCCTCCCAGATTCAGCGATTCCCCTGCCTCAGCCTCCCGAGTAGCTGGGACTACAGGCATGCAGCACCACACCCACCCAATTTTTTGTAGTTTAGTAGAGATGGTGTTTCACTATGTTGGCCAGGATGGTCTAGATCTCCTGACCTCATGATCCACCTGTCTTGGCCTCCCAAAGTGCTGGGATTATAGGCGTGAGCCACCATGACCAGTCAACAAATAAAATTTTTTAAAAATAATAATTATTGACACCTACTAGTTCAGTGACTGTACACGAGGTCTATCTAGTTAAATCATGTAGTCCCTTCAGCATCTCTTAGCCTTCCTCTTCCATATTTTCTCACAAAAGGAAGCTGATGTGGAAGCTGGAAGAAGAGAACAGGAAGAAATGGGACAAGCCATACTTTCAGCCATTGGTGACAATTGCCTATCCCTTGCCTTCTGATCCTGTGACCACCAGGGCCTCCAAAATAACTTCACTGAGGACCTTTGAGAGCTGCCATCATCAACTCTTTCCTCTCCCACACTACGCTTTCTTCCTTACTGGGATTAGGAATATAAAATCTGGACACACACAGGAGCTCACCTGGGCACATCCCCGTTCCCTGCTCTTGCCAACTCAAACCCTACCTCACCCACCCACTGATCAGAACAGAGTTGGGCAGTACCAGCCAGGAGGTTCTTTTTCCTATTGCAATGCTTTAGGGAATGATTTTCAAACTGGATAAGTTTCTGTTACTATAAAATAAAAAAGAGAAATTCACTTGAGATTGTATTATACATGGAACATAGAAAACAAAACTGGATTTTTGTAATCAGCATGATATAAAGATCTAAAAGACAAGGAAGAGGTGAAGACTAAGAAGAATATAGTACTATTATGACTACAAGTTTACAAAAATATTATCAAGTCATAATTATACTGCTATTATTCACTGGAGTAATTTTCCATTGACTTCAAAGTGCAGATCTGTTGGTAGAATGAAAAGGACAAGATAAAGGGCAGACCTAATCCATTTAGGTGAGATTGAGACTAAAATTTACAGAAGTAAGAAAATTGTCTTTAAGAAGATACTGACCGACTGTGTGGTGATGGTAGAGGTTGCTTTTTTATACAAAATATTTTCAAGAAAGCCTTTTGAAAGCGCTTGTGACACAATGGATACAAAAGAGGATTGACAAAGGAATTGAACCACTGAAGCCAAAATGCAATTCTGTACCAAACGGATTTAGAACCTGTCTCTGAGGAGTAAAATGAAAGAACAATTGTGAACAGAGTATATGGAGCCCAGCAAACAGCAAAGACTCCTAAGAGAATGGCCAGTGACTTGGCTAATCTCCTGGCTCTTAGCAGTTCAGCATGCTCCCTTTGGTGAAGAGCTACAGAATCTGATTGGGAGAAGGAACCCATTTTGGAAGCAATTCTATTGCTATTCATCTTGGTTCTTAAGGAATACATGAGACTGCTCTTTCTCCTCTGTCTCTCTGAATGAAGGGACACAGGCATTTCTGTCGATGCAGAAAGAGATCCCCTTGAAGATAGTCCACATCTGAATGACTGTCCACAGATGCTGGAAGAGACAGCAGTCGGTCCAGGATGGCTTTGGCACCTACTGAGATGATCACGCTTCCACAGGCTCCAATAAATATTCATGTTGAAATAAGCAACTAAGATGACTGGGATCAGGAACTCCAAGAACGATGTGATGGCAAGGATGTACCATTCCGAAAAAAATCCAGGTTCACATTCACTACCTTCATCCTTCCAAGTCTCTGAAACTAGAATCATTGGCCCGTTCACTAAGAAGGCCAGCACCCAAACGGCCACCATCAGAGTGACAATCTTCAAGATCCCAGTATGTTGAGTTCTATAAGACACCTAGAAGAGACCAAACAAATTATTTTCAATATAATGAATGTATATGGGATGCATAAAGTATCTCACAAGTCCTTAGAAATTTCAGGGATGTGCAAAGGATGGAGACATTAACTAACCTGGGTATCATGATGTGGACCAGGACAGAGGGTTTGACTTCAGAGGAGCCTGGGCCAAGATGCAGACTTTCTTAATGGGTTTCAAGGGGAGAAGACTAGACTGTAACCTTCAAGGTTAAATCCCTGATGCTATAGCAAATGTCAAAGCCAATGTGTAAAATAAGAAAGCAGGTTTTCCTAATTGACACTAATCTGAATGTCAAACAACTGAAGTTGGGCGCACCTTACCACAGTATTGCTCAATCTGCAGGCTGAGCATGACCAGATCTTTTTAATGAAATAGAATAGTTGATATCAGAATGCATCACATATAGTGAGGGTAGGTGTTCTTTAATGATGTTTCATCAAATAAAGCAATATGTCTTTGGGAATAGAGATACATATATTTCAAGAGAAATGCAGTTCCTCTGAATCACAGCACCAAATGCATTTCTCACTGTAGTCACAGTCAAAAAAGTTTGAAAGCCCTTGCCTTATCTGATTCCAATACATAGAAAGAATCTACTCTGTGGTTTTTGCTGAGACTTCAAGGTAGAATCAGAAAGAGAAAGGACTCTCATCACTACCGAGAAGATTAAGCACAGACACAAAGATTTTTTTTTTTAGTTTTTATTTTATTTTATTTTTTTGAGACAGAGTCTCACTCTTGTCGCCCAGGCAGGAGTGCAATGGCGCGATCTCGGCTCACTGCAACCACCACTTCCCAAGTTCAAGCAATTCTCCTGCCTCAGCCCCTTGAATAGCTGGGGTTACAGGTGCCTACTAGCACACCCAGCTAATTTTTGTATTTTTAGTAGAGATGGGGTTTCACCATGTTGACCAGGCTAGTCTCAAACTCCTGACCTCCGCTGATCTGCCCACCTCAGCCTCCCAAAGTGCTGGGATTACAGGTTTGAGCTACCGCACCCAGCCCAAAAAAGAATTTTAAACCTGCTGCAGATAAATACTGCATTGCTATTAAGCATTACCAAGTCACTTCTTGGTGTTCGTTTGTTTGTTTGTGACAGGGTCTCGTTCTGTTGCCCAGGCTGCAGTGCAGTGGCACAATCACAGCTCACTGCAGCCTTGACTGCCTAGGCTCAAGTGATCCTCCTGCTTCAGCCTCCCAAGTGGCTAGGACCACAGATGTACACCACCACACCCAGTTAAATTTTTGTGTTATTTGTAGAGATAATGCCTCACTATGTTGTCCATGCTGGTCTCGAACTCCTAGATTCAAGTGATCCTCCTGTCTTAACCTCTCGAAGTTTTGTAATTATAAACTTGAGCCCACCTAGCCCACGTGCGTCACTTCTTTGTGCAAGCATTTCCGCCTGACAAATACAATGTCAAGGCTGTGATGACCAGTCACTTTGAGAGACACAACTGTGACTAGTGCCACCATCTTTTTTAAGGATGAAGAATATTCTAACTCCCCTTGGTCACAAGGACAGGCTTCTATAAAGGAAAATGAGATTCTATGAGTGAGGACTGCCCTCCTACCACAGGACCCGCAATCCTTATGTCAATCCTGAAATCTTTAATAATGTCTTCTCAATCTAAAGACCCCTAAGATCAATCACTCTATATGAGGGATAAGGAACTCTTTAAGACGACCTGGAACAGACAACCTCTCTGAACCTCATTTAAATCAGTACGGTTTCGACCCGGTGCAGTGGCTCACGCCTATAATCCCAGCACTCTGGGCGGATCACAAGGTCAGGAGATCGAGACCATCCTGGCCAACATGGTGAAACCCCGTCTCCACTAAAAATACAAAAATTAGCCAGGCATGGTGGCTTGCACCTGTAGTCCCAGCTCTCAGGAGGCTGAGGCACAAGAATAGCTTGAACCAGGGAGGCAGAAGTTGCAGTGAGCTGAGATGGAGGCACTGCACTCCAGTCTCGTGACAGAGTGAGACTCTGTCTCAAAAAAAAAAAAAAAAAAAAAAAAAAATCAGTAAGGTTTCAAGGTTCCTTTCAGCTCTCATGTTCCATGTTTCTCTGATTTCCTCACTCACAGGCAAAAAAGAATGGATCCATGAAATTGGAACATGCTTCCTTTTTCTACCTCTTGTGTCATATTTTTTCTGAAAATCTTAAGTCTCGTTCTACAGTGGTTTCTTAGGTTGTAAAGGGGTGCAGCATTGCCCAGCACTCTTTCCTTAATGGATCGTATATGCTGAGAAGACCTCTATTGGCTGGAGGTAAAAAAAAAAAAAAAAAAAAAAAGCTAGTTAATAATTTAAAAATAAAAACACTAAGTTTTTTTTGTTTTGTTTTTTGTTTACTGTAGGGAGGTGGATTTGTTGTGTTGTTGTTGTTGTTGTTGTTGTTTTCTCTCAAATTGCTGGTATTTCTGAGGCTAAGCTAAAATGCATATGGTGCTGGCCACAAGCTCTCATATGCAATGAACTTTTTTTTTTTTTTTTTTTGCCTTCTGCTTCCTGTGCCACTAATTAATACATCTCTTGCACTAAATCTAATGATTATGAAGATGGTAACAATACCCAGATGGTCCTAAAGCTGCATTTAGTGTTTAATTGCTCTGCTCAGCCTTGGTAATGATATAACACAATATGTTGGAAAGAGATCTCTCTTCCATTATGCATAAGGTCAATTGAGATAATGGACAGCCAAGGAGCTGTGAAGAGGATGCTGATCTCTGCATCTCCGGGGAGCATTTTTGAAAGATAGACAGTTCAAGCATTGCTTGAATCCGGACCCAGGCTGCTGGAGTGGTGTCCCTGAAATCCCGCAGTGGCCTAGCTCTTGCCCACTACAGAATATGCCCATTATGCAGGACACTGTCTCTTACCCTACTTTTTTCCCGCCTGTATAAAATATCCACACCTTCTGTCAATCAGGTTTTTTTGGTGAGGCCAAGCGGCCTACTAGAACTTGTTAGTGTTAGTAATGAGATGGATTTCAGGACCATTCTAAGTGCCTGTTGTGGGTTACATTATGTCCCGCAAAAAGGTATGGTGAAGTCCTAAACCCCTCAGTACCTGTGAACGTGACCGTATTTGGAAATATGGTGTTTGCAGATGTAATCCAGTTAAGATGAGGTTATACTGAATTAGGGGTCACCCTATCCGATATGTCCTCATAAGAAAACAAAGACACAGACACAGACCCAGGGAGACAACACCATGTTACAACAGAGGTAAAGACTGGAGGGACGCATCTACAAGCCAAGGAATGCCAGGGGTTGCTGGCAACACCAGAAGCTAAAAGACAGGCACAGAGCAAGACGTCCTGGAGCCTTCCGAGAAAGGATGGCCCTGTCGGCACCTTGATTTCAAATGTCTAGTCTCCAGAACCGTGACACAATAAATTCCTGTTGTTTTCAGCAACCCAGTTTGTGGTCCTGTTATGGTAGCCCTAGCAAACAAACACAGTGTCCCAGTGAGTCTCCCAGCAATGAGATTTCCTGTGGTCTTGATTTTACTGTCAAGTTTCTTTCTTCATTTGCAGGTAAAGAAATACCCTTCTTTTACTATCTTAATTCTGTATACTTTTTTTTTTTCCCCGAGACAGAGTCTCACTCTGTTGCCCAGACTGGAGTACAGTGGTGCAACCTTGGCTCACTGCAGCCTCCGCCTCCTGGGTTCAAATGATTCTCCTGCCTCAGCCTCCTGAGTAGCTGGGATTACAGGTGCCCGCCACCATGCCAGGCTAATTTTTGCATTTTTAGTAGAGACTTTGTTTTGCCATGTTGGCCAGGCTGGTCTTGAACTCCTGACCTCAAGTGATCTGCCAGCCTCAGCCTTCCAAAGCCCTGGGATTACAGGCGTGAGCGACTGCACCAAACCATTTTTGTACATTTTAATTCCCATTCCCTCCAGCTACCGTGAAGCCCTGCTGTCCTTCCCCACCCAACTCTGACTTCAGCCACACGGAATCTGCCCCTCCAGAAAACCTCTCTGAGAACTGTAATCATGGCTCCACCTGCACTGGGCTTTTCTTTTCCAAATTATTGTCAGATTTCCATTCCTCAGGCCGCCCATCCCTTTCCCCTATCACACGGTCTCCTGTACTTTCAGCTACAGTAAGAGTTCAGCTTCCCCACTGCTACTTCTATGGGATCCCAGTGGTCTTTGAAGGCTTCCTTCTGTTTTCACATGGCTGCATTTGAACTATTCGCCAACAGAGGTACAAGGTCTACCTGAGCACCCCTGCCAGCATCCATACATTCACTTGTGGAAACCTATGTATTCTACTCTGTGCTGTGCACTGGGGACCCAGGATCTAGCCAACATATCCCTCACCAAGTTTACAGCCTGAATTGCCAGGGGAATTACTGGAGGCAAGACTAGGATTTAAAAACAAAAAACAGGCCAGGCATGGTGACTCATGTCTGTAATCTTAGAACTTTGAGAGGCAGACAGGGGCGGATCACTTGAGGTCAGGAGTTCGAAATCACCCTGGCCAACATGGCAAAACCAGATCTCTACTAAAAATACAAAAATTAGCCAAGCGTGGTGGCATGCGCCTGTAATCCCAGCTACCCAGAAGGCTGAGGTCCAAGAATGGCTTGAACCCGGGAGGCAGAGTTTGCACTGAGCCGAGATCGTGCCACTGCACTCCAGCCTGGGCGACAGAGCCAGACTCTGTCTCAAAGAAATAAAAAAATAAAAATAAAAACAAAAAACAAAAAGAAAGTCTACATTCCCTCTGGGCATCATCCCTCATCTGTCTGTAACCTCTAAACAGTTTTCCCAACTGGGTAAGATGTCCCTTTTCTGCCCACAAACCTGAGAGTAAATTCAAAAGCTGGGACACCCAGAGAAGGAAGCCCTAGGAACATCCAGAGGAGATTAAAAAGAAATGTTAACCCAGAAAGAAAGGAAAATTTGAAAGTATAAATGGAAAAGATTCTGAATTAGAGCATTATTTTTCAAATACTTGACTGTGATCTAAAGTAAAATAATATTGTATATCATAACCAAGCACACAGACGAAAGTATTCACAAAACAGTATTTACTTTTATTATGTACAAGATACTCTGATGTTTTCTAATTTTTTATTTTGTTCTATTCCCTTTCTTTTTTTTTTTTTTTGAGATGGAGTCTTGCTGCGACACCCAGGCTGGAGTGCAATGGCACAATCTCAGCTCACTGCAACCTCTGCCTCCCAAGTTCAAGCAATTCTCCTTCCTCAGCCTCCCAAGTAGCTGGGATTACAGGCAAGCGCCACCACACCAGGCTAATTTTTTTGTATTTTTAGTAGAGGTGGGTGTCAGGCCTCTGAGCCCAAGCCTGTATGTATTCATCCAGATGGCCTGAAGTAACATAAGAATCACAAAAGAAGTGAAAATGACCTGTTCCTGCCTTAACTGATGGTATTACCTTGTGAAATTCCTTCTCCTGGCTCATCCTGGTTCAAAAGCTCCCCCACTGAGCACCTTGTGACCCCCATCCCTGCCAGCCAGAGAACAACCCCCTTTGACTGTAATTTTCCACTACCTACCCAAATCCTATAAAACGGCCCCACACCTATCTTCCTTCCCTGACTCTCTTTTCGGACTTAACCCGCCTGCACCCAGGTAATTAAAAAGCTTTATTGCTCACACAAAGCTTTTTGGTGGTCTCCTCACAAGGACATGCGTGAAAGCGGGGTTTCACCATGTTGGCCAGGCTGGTCTCAAACTCCTGACCTCAAGAGATTCACTTACCTTGCCCTCCCAAAGTGCTGGGATTACAGAAGTGAGTCACCATGCCCAGCTGTTCTATTCTGTTTCATTCCATATTTTTTTCATTGAAAAAAAAAGGTCACAACCCACTAAATTGATTTCATAAATCAATAATGGGTCAAGGCCAGCAGATTGAAAAATATGAGACTATAGGCATTTGAATTGTTTATCCAAGCTGATCTGCACTCTCCACATACAATACAAACTGCGGTGGACCCTGCTGCCAATGAAGTATGCGATGCTAAGGGGGAGACATAGCTGGCTGTCCTCCCACATCCATTCTCCCCTCCTTCCTATGTGGTGGCTCAACTAGAGTTTCCCAGCTTCCTTTGTGGCGAGATGGGACCATGTGACTAAGTTTCACCAATAAAATGTAAGTGGAAAAGACTGTGTGACTCTGCACTACTTGGTTAAAAAAAAATAAGAAAATCCCTTGCTCTGGACTTCTTCCCTTTCTCCTTCCTGTCCAGAACCTAATATGACAACAACCTGACTTTCACCATGCAGAGGAGGAGAATGGCCTACAGCAGAGGCCAGAAAACTACTGTCCGTGAAACAAATATGGGCTAGGCGCAGTGGCTCATGCCTGTAATCCCAGCACTTTGGGAGGCAGAGGCGAGTGGATCACCTGAGATCAGGAGCACAAAATCAGCCTGGCCAACACGGTGAAACCCCATCTCTACTAAAAACACAAAAATTAGCCAGGCATGGTGTTGCATGCCTATAATCCCAGCTACTCAGGAGGCTGAGGCAGGAGGATCACTTGAACCTGGGAGGCAGATGTTGCAGTGCAGTGAGACAAGATCATGCCATTGCACTCCAGCCTGGGTGGCACAGCGAGACCTTGTCTCAAAAAAAAAAAAAAAAAAAAGAAAGAAAGAAAGAAATGTGGCCCACCACCTGTTTGGGCAAATAAAGTTTTATTGGAACAAAGCCAAGTACATTTTTTTATATATCATCTATGGCTGTTTGGGGGCTACAATGGTATATTTGAGCAGTTGCAACAGAAACAGTAGGTTCTACAAAGCCAAAATTATTTGCTGTCTGGCTCTTGATCACGAAGGTTTGCCAGTCCCTGCCCTAAAGGGTGCAGAGCCACCTGCCAGCAGCGTTCCTGGGTGAGTTCCTGGAGCAGAGAATCCACTCTTTCATGGACTGTTAAGTGAGAGGAAAATAAACTTTTATCTTGCTTAAGCCTCCACATTTTGGAGACCCTTTGTCACAGCAGTTTATCTTTGCCTGATCTAATACACCTTCCAATCCTGTCAACCTCCAGCTGCACAATCGTCCCAAGCTAGAGCTGTCACTGTCCTCTCAACACCCCAGGACAGCACTTAGTCCATTGTACTGAACCGACTTGTTTCTGGATCTGCCTCCACGTAGATGACTATGCTCATCAAAAATAGAGACTCACATAAAAAAAGAAACAACAGATACCAGGGCCTACCTGAGGGTGGTGGGTGGGAGGAAGGAGGGGATCAAAAAACTACCGATCAGATACTACGCTCATTACCCTGGTGACAAAAAAATCTCTACACCAACACCCCCGTGACACTCGGCTTACTCATACTCACATAACAAACCTGCACACGTACCCCCTGAAGCCAAAACAAAAGTTGGAAAGAAAAATAAAATAGAAACTCTGCATATTCACTTCTGTATCCCAGGACTTAGCAAAATGCCTGTCACACAGCAGTCCCCCAAAAAGCTGGGTCCCTGAGACGGGAGTGAAGGAAGTTTCCCATCTAGGCCTCAAAGGTTTCAGATCACTGCCCCATATTTCTGTGGCCCCCTTATCCTTACTTCAACCTTATTTTGTCTTTTGATCCATTGCTGAGAAATTTAGTATGACTTAAGAATTTCCACTAACTCGCAGATGAGGCTATTCCAAATCTTGAGTAAGTTCCAGTTTTCTTGGCACAGGTTCTAAAATGGCACGAGAACTTGATCTTTCTGGCTGGTCCCACTGTGTAAACTGTAGCTTCCCTATATACTGTCTTTTCCTTTGGCCATTCAGAATTGATTTTCTCATCACATTTCAAAGTATGGCATTCTTTCTACTGCCCTCCAGGTTCTATTCCGAGGAATAGATTCAGGTCTCAATATGTCTGTGGAGTAGAACCCATAAACCTGTCATGAATGTCATGTCTATCCAGTCTACTATAGACTCAATATACCAGTGGAGACAACTTGCCTTGGGTTTTCTTTGATTCCTTCCCATTTTAGTGGCACATAGGTGAGTGAATTATCCAAATCACACAACTAACAACCAGCAAGAACTCTATGCCAGACAACTAAAGGATAGGGCTCCTCTAAACTAAAGGATAGGGCTCCTCTAAGGCCTGTCGATTCAATTAAAAATTAGGCTTAAAAGAATTTTTGCCTGGGGACCCATATGTACATTCACACAATCTTCCAAGGGGGATAAATTAATGTTTTGACTTACAGCGTTTGAGACTGACAGGTATCGATCATAGCTGATGAGGACAATGTTGTATACAGATGCTGTACATAAAAGATAGTCAGTAGTGAGCCAAAATACACAGATTTCCTTTCCAAAATCCCATTCAAACAGCATGTGAGGGATGTACAGAGGAATGGAGATCACACCTGCACAAGGAAAACATAAGTGTAAAAAAATAGCACACATCAATGAACACAAATGGGCATGTTTTAATGGCTACACAACACCATGACATATCTGAATTCACTACAAATGCTTTGGCTGTAATTTAAAAATTCATGGTACTTCATCAAGCAGCTCAGGACTGATTTTCTACACACTCCTTAAATGCCATTTTTATAAGAGGGGTCATGAACGTTGCACAGTGGGCCCTCCTTATCCGTGAATTCTACATCTGTGGATTCAACCAACCACGGACAGAAAATATTAGGAAAAAAAGTGCATCTGTACCGGACACATATAGACTTTGACTAATAGTAATGACTTCTGGTCATTATTCTCTAAACAATACGGTATAACAACTATTTACATAGCATTCACATTGTCTTTGGTATTATACATAATCTACTGATGACTTAAAGTATACGGGAAGGGTCGGGAGGGGTAGCTCATGCCTGTAATCCCAGCACTTTGAGAGACCAAGGTGGGCAGATCACTTGAGGGCGGGAGTTCGAAACTGGCCTGGGCAACATGGTGAAACCCCATCTCTATTATTAAAAATAATAATAAATAATAAAGCATATGGGGGGATGTGCATATGTTATATGGAAATACTACAGCATTTTATATCAGGGACTTCAGCTTTCTTGGATTCTGCTATCTAAGGGGAGTCCTGGAACAAACCCCCACAGACACCAAGGGGTGACTGTACTTTCAATGGCTCCTTTCCACTTTCCAAATTAAGTACAGGTCTTGTATTTCTAGCCATAGGCAGCACAAATCATCTTTACTTTTTTCATGCTCTAACCCAAACAGGATGGACCACCCTTCTCCCAAACATATGGCACATTTTCACATCTCTTTTTTTTCTGCCAACATCATTCTTTCTTCCTAAAATGTCCACCTGTCTTCTACTAAAAAGTCAATTCAAGCCAGGCTTGGTGGCCCACACCTGTAGTCCCAGCCCTTTGGGAGGCTGAGGTGGGTGGATCACCTGAGGTCAGGAGTTCAAGACCAGCCTGCCCAACATGGTGAAATCTCATCTCTACTAAAAATACAAAAATTAGCTGGGCGTGGTGGCACACGCCTGTAATCCCAGCCATTCTGGAGGCTGAGGCAGTAGAATCACTTGAACCCAGGAGGTGGAGGTTGCAGTCAACTGAGATTGTGCCACTGCACTCCATCCTGGGTGACAGAGCAAGACTCTGTCTCAAAAAAATAAAAATAAAAAATAAGTAAAAAGTCAATTCACTTCCTTCTTATTTTTCACTGAGGCCAAAAAGTGATCTCCTCCATGTCCTCTTTCTTGGAGCTTCCTCAGTAGAAGTGACCCCTCTGTCCTCTGCACTTCCCTGGTTCTTTGCTCATCTTTCCCTCTCTCATGCATTAACCACATTCTACTTTTATATCATAGTCATCTATTTTGTCTGTCTCTCCTGAGGATGAGGGCCGTATCACAAATCAATGTTCGTATTTCCTGCAACCTCTAGAGTTGGCCAATGACTTGCACATTTCACTTAAATTAATAACAGCTAATATGTTTTATACAATTACCATGTGGTAGACCCTGTGCTGTGTGCATTGCAAATGTTACCTCATTTCATCTTCATAGAAAGTTTGTGAGGAAGGGACCATGCTGAGTTAACAGTTAAAGAACCTGAAGCTCAGAAAAGAGAAAATTAGACCAAGGTCCACTCAACTAGCAAGTGGAGAAGATTGTATGTGAAACCAGGGATTGTGATATCAGAACCTCTGACTTTACCTACAACTCTTCGCTGTGTGAACAAATAGATAAGCTCTATCACAGTGATTCAGCCCAGCACAGAAACTGCTTAACTGAAAAGTGACGAAATGAGGTTCCCTTTCCTTTAGCTTTTAGGGGTTTTTAATTGCATTCGCATTTCAGACAAGTGTGATTAGTTGCTAAGAATATGATCTATTAAGGGGAAGCTCAGATGAAATCTTACTTTGTTGAGTCACTTCAAATGTATCAGATACTTTCAGGAATTCCCATTTTTTTATGAGAACTAAATTAGTCTATTATTAAGAATAGTAAAGATAAAGGAAAAGGGAAGGAAGAAGGAAAGCCTGCATTCTCCAAAAACAAGACCACATGAGGCTATAACGGCATGGTTTCAGAACCAGTGGAAGGTAGTGCTAAACCCTAGTATTCTGTCCCTAGGTTACATACAAAAATGAAAGACAAGACACCGTAGAGATGAAGAGTTGCGTGGTCAGTTCTTATATGTAGTTCAAATAACCTGTTTGTTTCATGTTTCAATTATATTTTTAAAGATAAGCAAACTTCCTTAGGGTGTCTTTCATCTCCAGGGTATGTGTGTGTATGTCTATGGTATAAAATAGGTCACTGGCTGAGAGTGGTGGCTCATGCCTATAATCCCAGCACCTTGGAAGGCTGAGGCAGGTAGATCACTTGAGCCCAGGAGTTGGAGACCAGCCTGGGCAACATGGCAAAATCCTATTTCTACAAAAAAAAAAAAAAAAGACAAAAATTAGCTGGACATGGTGGCACATGCCTATAGTTCCAGCTAACCAGGAGGTTGAGGCAGGAGGATCACTTGAGCCAGGGAGGTCAAGGCTGGAGTGAGCCATGATCATACCACTGCACTCCAGTCTGGGTGACAGAGTGAGACCCTGCCTCAAAATAAATAAATAAATAAAATAATGTAGGTTACCAGGTCCACTTGAGGTAAATCAAAGTATCCCCCAAACAGAGACATTTATTATATTTCAGCCCACGGTTGTGGCTTCCAATGTTCCCAACATGAGTATTTTCAACACTGGAACTCATTTCTTCCACAGAATGAGAAAGAAGAAAGATACTAGTAACGCATTCTAGTCACCACTGACTAAGAGTTCAGGGCAGGGGGTGGGAGGTAAATACTCTTTGTCACACACTTTCTCATTTACACAAAAGAGGAAGAGTGTGTTCGAAAGCCTAGGAGCTGCTGGAAACAGTGGTTAGCTGAAGACAGGCTCCAGGATATTTCTTTGGTTTTCGTAACCCCCGCTGTGCTGTCACCCGGCATTCTAGGTAACGCTTCTGTACTTGTGTCATGCTCAGTTCCTCTGTCTTGTTGAGCAACAGAGATGTCTGTGGCTCATTCCGAACGAGATGCAAAGAAACTGAATCTGAACTATTTCTCTCATATACCTACTCCGAAGTGTCTCTGCACCTTCGATTCGGGAATTGTGTTTTTGGGTGAAATGGAGCTGATAAGTAAACAAGAGCCAGTTTCTTGAAAAGATTAAGACAAAAGTAAAAGAAAACAAATATATGCCCCACCTCCCAGTCCCACTCCTACTTCTCACCCCTCAGTCACTCCACCCCAGCCCCTCTGGCCTCCAGTGCACCACCCACCCTTCTGCCTCAGATCCTGCGCACCTGCTGTTCCTTGGCGTGAAATGCTTTTCCCCAAGGGCGCCTTCTGTTCGCTCAAATGTCTTTCATTTTTGTTTTGTTTGTTTGTTGACACAGTCTGGCTTTGTTATCAAAGCCAGAGTGCAATAGCATGATCTCGACTCACTGTAACCTCCACCTCCTGGGTTCAAGTGATTCTCCTGCCTCAGCCTCCTGAGTAACTGGGATTACAGGCATGTGCCACCATACCCGGCTAATTTTTGTGTGTTTTTTTTTTGTTTTTTTTTTTTTTTTTTTGAGACGGAGTCTCGCGCTGTGTCACCCAGGCTGGAGTGCAGTGGCGCCATCTCGGCTCACTGCAAGCTCCGCCTCCCAGGTTCAGGCCATTCTCCTGCCTCAGCCTCCGAGTAGCTGGGACTACAGGCGCCCGCCACCACGCCCGGCTAGTTTTTTTCGTATTTTTAGTAGAGACGGGGTTTCACCATGTTAGCCAGGATGGTCTCGATCTCCTGACCTCGTGATCCGCCCGCCTCGGCCTCCCAAAGTGCTGGGATTACAGGCTTGAGCCACCGCGCCCGGCCGAATTTTTGTGTTTTTAGTAGAGATGGAGTTTCACCATATTGACCAGGCTGGTCTCGAACTCCTGTCCTCAACTGATCTGCCCGCCTCAGCCTCCCAAAGTGCTGGGATTACAGGTGTGAGCCACTGCGCCCAGCCTTCAAATGTGTCTTTCTAAGTAAATTCTAGCTCCAGGGTTTAAAATTGCAGCCCCACTCCCAGCACACTCTCTTTCCCTCCTCTCTGCGTTTTTTGTTTTTTTTTTTTCCAGTAGCAATTATCAGCCTCTAAAATACTATATAATTTGACTCAGTTATTTTTCTTGTTTATTGTCTGTCTCCATGCCCCTGCATCCATTAGAAATAGAATCATCATGAGGGCAGGGATTTTCACCTGTATTTTTACTGCTTTATCCCCAGCACCTCGAAAGTGCCTGCTTCAAAAGAAATAATTGGTGGATGAACAAATAGATGAGGATGAAGAAGCCCAGTTTGCTTTAAAATTGCCACCCATTTGACATCATCCCTTCTTTCTAAACCAGCTAAGAAGCTACATCTTCCATGAGAAAAGGCAATCAAAAGATGGGAGGAGCTAAAATCCCCAAGTAAATCCTTTGGGACACCAGAGGAATGTGTGGATGATGGTGAGTGCACAGAGGGTGTTATGGCCTGAATGTGTATGTGCCCTCCCCAAACTCACATGTTGGAGCCCTAACCCCCAATGTGGCTTTATTTGGAACTAAGACCTTTAAGGACAAAATTAAGGGTAAAAGAGTTCATAAGAGTGGGGCCCTGATCCAATAGTGTCCTTATAAGAAGAGACAACAGAGAGTTCACTCTCTCTGTGCACACTCAGAGAAAGGCCTCGTGAGGACGCAGGTAGATGGCAGCCGTCTGCAAGCCAGAAAGAGAGCCCTCATCAGAAACCAAAATTGGCCAGAATCTTGATCTGGAATGTCCCCGGCTCCAGAAGGATGAGAAAATAAATGTCAGTTGTTTAAGCCACCCAGTCTAGGGTATTTTGTTACAGCAGCCTGAGCAGATGAATACAGAAGGCCAGGAAAGAGTCCTGAACTCGGGCATACAGGTGTCAAGATAAACTTTGCCATCCTGAACACTTGGTTCAGGCTCTGATAGCAGCAACCACGCTTATCTGCTGAAGATCCTGTCCAGCCGTCTGACACATGGTCATGCAGGCCACAAATGCCAGCGCAACATGGGGATGAGAAGAAAGTACCCATAAATGGAAAGACTGGTCACATGGCAACACTTTTATAGATATTGATGTAGATATAGATAGTACGTGTTTCCCAGACTAGTGTACAGATGATGTATATTTATATAACATCCGGTATAGCTAGTACTAGAATTTTTCCTCAGTAAATCTTTGCTTTCAACAGTAAATTCAGCCTGAGACGCTAGCAACTCAGGTGCCACAAATTTAGATTATACGCAGAGGGCCAATTCTGAAACCTGGGGGAAGAGGGCATTCAGCCAGCAAAGCCACAGTTCCAAGCACATGTGAGGGTCTAATCTGCCCTGCCATTGTCACACGGCTCTGGAGCTCTGGATCTCATGACCCCAAATGTTAAGAATCAATGGCTTACAGCTGTAGAAAACCTCTCACGCGTTCTACCCTGCACGCTCACCGCCTCCACGCCTTCTTCCCGGCTCAGAGACAAAAGGTTTTCTTCCCAGCATGGCAAAGGAGAAAGAACAGCATTGGCAGCAAACTTGAATCCTATTACAGAATGCTCCCGGGGCTGTGTCACGGTGAGCCCTGCGTTAAATATGCAGACCTCAGCATGAAGCTGGCAGGGGGCAGGGGAGATGTGAGGGATGAGGCCGGCAGGCAGATGAATGGAGACTCTGACCTGCACCCAACTCCTTTAATCAGGAGCAAAAGAAATGATCAGAATTATTTCTTCACCCACCTGCTGATGGAGGAGACCACCAGGACTGCTGAATAACTACATCTGCAGAGCTATTTTCCAAAGACGCGCTCAAGCCCTTGAGGGTGGGACTGCCATGAGGCCGGCCTTGGGCCAGACGTGGAGACATTTTTACCTAGAACCATCTTTATTCAAAAGCTTCAGGCCCCAGGCTCTCTCAGCTGTCTCACCCGTCCCACCCTAAAACTGGGGCAGTCGGGACCTCACTCCCTTTGGGTTAGTAAAAACACTTCATCTATTTTAAGTGCTGACTGTCATCTAAAAGTCACAGGATCCTGTGAAGAAGGAAGAAGTGAAGGATACATGTATTTACAGTGGAACCTTCTCTATGTTCACATAAACAAACTCGTATATTTGTACATGTTTATGGGAGCACAGAGAATGATGTGGAAGGATCTACATCAAGCAGCAAATGTTGGTTACCTGAAGGGACAGAATTGAGGAAACAAATGGGGAGACAGTGCATTTTTTCAATACTTCTTTATGGGTTAGCTGCCTTTATCTGTCATTTCTATGCCATGACTCCTAAATCAATCTCCCAAACTAGAATTTTTCTCCAGAACTTTCAATGCAACATCAGAAACAGAGCCGCCCTGCCCACATACTTCCTGTGTCATTGAAGAGCTCCATACTGTTCTTAGTCTCAGAAACCCCATCTTTAACTCAGCTTTCTCTTTTCCTGTCCGATGCCGCCCTCCCCCGCCCCCACCCCGCCTTAGCCGCTCTGCCTGCTGTCCCCAGCCATCCTAGCTGAGGTCCTAACTACATGATTTCTGCCTAGATTGCTGCAGGATGGTCTCTGAAACCGTGTCACCCCACACTCCAGTTTCCCCACTTCCTATGGCTCTTCCGATGCCTCTAAAGTAAAGCTTTGATCTGTTCAACCACTCACCTATTTTAAAATCCTTAAATCTCCACAAGGCCTGCCAAATAAACTCCACTCCACACTCACGCTGGTATTTAAAGGCCCTCACTTTACAGATTTCAGCTTCATCTCTACGGCTCCCCTGCACCCATCTGCACACCAGCCAGCTCGAAGCTCACCCTTAGGAAGATAAGCGCAATGATTTTCTACCAGCATGCCTTTGCTCATTCTTGGAGCAAAGAATCCTTCGCCCTATCTCTGACTATGGAATTTCTATCCATCCTTCAAAGTTCATGTTAAATGCCTTTATTCGCTAACTAAACGTGCTTTATGCCTCCTCCAAGTGACCATAGCACTTGTTAGGTCTTGGTGGGGTCTCGGGTTACTCTATACTGCTATAGTCATTTCTGAACGTCTCTTGTCCACTCTTCTCATCAAAACCTTACCGGAAGAGACTAACCTAATCTTCTATAGATCCCTTGATTACCTAATAGTGCTTGCATGCCTAGCAGTATTATACAGGCTAGATACTATACTAACATTTGTGACCTAGATCGGCGTTGACCCATAGCTGCAGAAAAATTAAAATAAAAAAAAAAGGAACTAACATTTCTTGAGTGACCACTGTATTCCAGGGAATGAACTAAGTATTTTATGTGTTTATTTCATTTTAACTAAATGTAAGCTTTATGTAGTTACAAACAAAAATAATCTGAATATGCCAGATTAAATTATACTGGAAACTCCTATAAAACAATATCATCAGCTGACATTTCTGTACATCTACTTATCATAAGCCTTGTTTAAAAATAATCATCATCAGGCAGTGAAAAATTATAAAGTGCATGTTTTCAAAGAAAGTTGTTTGATTTCTATGGTCTCTTAACAATGATATAATGCTGTGATATTATATGCAAGGTACTTTACGGTTGGGTATATTTTACAAAATTCTATGCCACATCATTAAATTAATACTATTAAACATATTATTCAATCTGAAATGCTATTTTCTGATTGTACTGGTTACTAGCATATACATAATTTCTTATTACTCCAACATTGTGATACCGAGAAAACCATATTTACTTGAAGAGGAATACTTATAAGTCTAAACATACGAGGAAAATAGCACCAGAAACAAGTAACTCTTACATTAAAATTTTGGAGCTGTTCTGGACTTATCTTTATTCTATAAAAAGAAAATAAACTGTTTTCAGCTGAAAATTCCCCTGCCACACTGATTTACATATGTATAACATTCCCTTACAGTGCCATATAGCCCCCTCCAAATATTAATACTTAAACTTTTTGGGTTTATTTTTCCCCCACCATATACAGTCCCCTGAAATAACAAAAGCTTATTTTAAGGTTTTAGAGATAAATTAAAATCAGAAAAGATTATCTTAAATAAAGACATATAACTTACCCACAAAGAAGTCAGAGATGGCCAAGTTAAGAAAAAAATAACTACTTCGATGTCTAAGGTTTTTGTCCACTACAAAAGCTAAAATGACCACAGCATTTCCTAGCATTATGGCAAAAGCTAGTAAGGACATAAAAAACGCTAAAGTAATACGAGTGCTTAGTGATAAGTTAATTGTGCTGTTAGTATCTGGCATCACATCAAATGATGAAGAAGGTCAAATTAGCAAATTAATCCAGCCAGACAATTCTGACAAGTATGTTTTCTAATCGGATACCTAAAATATGTAGTCTTCTACTCAAAACGACAGTTTTAATCTAATACTGATCTCATAGAACTTCCTGATTCTTGATAAAGTAAGCTTGTGGTAACAGTTTCCCTTTAACTGACACTGAAAAACTATTTCCAAAAAACAGTGAAATGTTTTACCTTAAACATTTTACTGTGATTCATCCATCTCCCATTATTAGAATAAAATTATATAATCTATAAAATGTAATCATTATATAGGTAATAAATTGGGCTCACACAAGGTTCATTTTTGTTGTTGTTGTTGTTGTTGTTGTTGTTGTTGTTGTTTGGAGATGGAGTCTTGCTCTGTTGTCCAGGCTGGAGGCCACTAGTGTGATCTCGGCTCATTGCAACCTCCGTCTCCCAGGTTCAGGTGATTCTCCTGCCTCAGCCTCCCAAGTAGCTGGGATTACAGGCACTCATCACCATGCCCAGCTGATTTTTATATTTGTTGTAGAGACGGGGTTTCACCATGTTGACCAGGCTGGTCTTGAACCCATGACCTAAAGTGATCCACCCACCTCGGCCTCCCAAAGTGCTGGGATTATAGGCATGAGCCACCACACCTGGCCATTTTTAAAACTCATGTAGATTCAGTTAAATATTCTCATCTGGCCATGATGGAGTAATAGGGGCTGAATTTCACGGTCCCATCTGAAACAGCCAAAAAATTAGACGATGGTTTTCAAGGCACTTGTCATTAACAAGGAAGGACAGTGATCCCTGAGGGAAGGCATGAGGCCTGCAGTTGCCCCAGCTTACTGCCTTGAGAGTTCCCAGGGCATGAGCAGAGGGGAAATCCAGGCAGAGCCCAGGAGACTCCCTGGAATGAGGAAATGGAGCTGAGAGTACAGGAGTACCAGAGAGGGTCTGAACTGCAAAGCCGCACTGAGCAGAACTCCAGAGATCTGCAGAGGACCCCCTTCAAGTATTCACCAGAGTGCTGATTAGCACAATGTGGAGGAACCGCTTTTAGGCAAGAAAAAGAACCACTCGAAAATATTACAGGCAATAGTACCCAATGCTCACAGAGGACTGGTTATAGTGCCTGCTCTTATTAGCCAAATGGAAAAAGTTCATAATTCATGGGACGTTGGGTAGTATACTCAGAAGGGTCTTGCCTCAGCAGTTAGGAATAATTAGCCCTATACTAAATATTTCTTGGGTTCTTCCTAGCAAATCTGAAAAGCAAAACCTGAAAGTTTGAAACTATTTCCAAGTAGCTTATTTGCAACCCTGAATACAGCTGAAGAATATTTATATAACATAAAAATATCCAGTACCCAACAATGTAAAACTTACAATGTCTTAAATCCAATTAAAAATTATCTGACATGCCAAGAAGAAGGAAAATGTGACCCATAATAAGGGGAAAAACATCAATCAATTGAAGTCAACTCAGAAATGGCACAGATATTAGAATTAACAGACAAGAACATTAAAATAGTCAGATGGAATATGGAAAAAGGAAAATGGAATATAGCTGTATTCCATGTTTTCAAAAAGATATGTAAAGATATAGAAGATTTTTAAATCAAACATCTAGAAATAAAAACTAGAATGTCTGGACTAAACATACATTGGAAAGGATTCATGGCAGAGATTGCAGAAGATAAGATTAGTGAACTTAAACATGTAATGATATAATCCATCTACAATGAAACACAGAGATAAAAGAGATTTTTTTTTAATTAACAGTGTATCACTAAGCTAGAAGACAACTTAAGTGACCTAATATATGTCTAATAGGAGTCCCAGAAGGAAAGGAGAAAGGAAACGACAGAAAAAAATTTGAAGCATCAGTGGTTAAAACCTTTCAAAATGGGATGAGAACTATAAACCAAGAAGCTCAATGAATCCCAAACACAAGAAACAGAAAGAAAACTACAGAAAGCATATCAAATAAAATTGATCAAAACCAGTGTGAAAAAGAAAAGTTTAAGAACAGCAGGGGTTGAGGGAGGACACATAACATAAAATAAGAAAGGTATGGGTGTCAGCATGTTTCTCATCAGAAGCAACAGAAGCAGAAAAACAGTGGCTGCAATATCTCTCTAGTGTTGAAAGAAAAAAAAACTCAACCTAGAATTCAATATTTAGCAAAAAAAAAAAAAGTTTCAAAAACAAAGACAAAATAAAGGGTTTTTAGATATATGAGAGCCGAAATAATTCACCATCAGCAAACTTGCTCTACAAGAAATGTTAAAGGAAGTTCTTCAAGCAGAAGGAAAATGATGCCAAATGCAAAAATGACTCTATGAAAAGGAAGGAAGAGTAACAGAAATGGAGATTTTCTTGCTGGCCCTCCTAATAGAACCTAAGTTGCTACAGGGCAGAGAATGCACTTTGTTTCATTTTGTTTTGTTTCTTTTTTGTTTAAGTATGTGCATAAATCATAAATTGATAATTGATTAATGTTTACAAGTTGAGCATAACCATGTAACTACCACCCATACCCTTTTCCAATTACTTAGCCCTGATGGGTAAGCATTATCTGGACATTTAAAAACATAAGTTAATTTTGCACCCTTTTATTTTATAAATGTAATTGTACATTGAAAAATTATATAAAATATTTCTTCATGTATATTCATTCTACATGATCCACAATTGATTAAATTATTTAAAAATCTTTACATTCTGCTCGATTATAATTTATTAATGCCATTTGCTTGTAAATTGATTAAAATGAAGATAAAAAGTAATTAATTGTTGTATTAGTCTGTTTTTATACTGCTATAAAGACATATCCAAGACTGGATAATTTATAAAGAAAAGAGGTTTAATTGACCCCCAGTTTCGCATGGCAGGGAGGCCTCAGGAAACTACAATCATGGTGGAAGGGGAAGCAGGCATGTCTTACATGGCAGCAGACAAGAGAGAGCATGTGAGCACACAGTATGGGTATGGGGGAGCTGCCCCCATAATCCAATTACTTCCCTCCCTCGACACATGAGGATTACAATTCAAGATGAGATTTGGGTGGGGACATAGTCAAACCATATTAATTACATTTTCCCTTTCTTAATAATTTCACTGGGGGAAAAAAAAACTATTCTTTCTCATGCGCCAATCATAACCTGAGCCAGAAGCTCCTTTACTGGATAATTCCAACTAATATGTATTCATTAGATATCCACTTCAAAAGCAAGACCAGAACCAGATTTTTTTAAAAGGCAAATACCTGAGTTCAGAACCTACATCTTTTTCCGTTTAAAATTCACTGCCAGAAAGATGCAGTTTCCCACAGGAGAAAGACTCTGAGGAAGCAAGGGGCAAACTGAGATTCTCCCAACCCCTCCCATTCCCCTACCTCAGATATGAGAGAAACAGAATTTTGGAAAACTTCTCTTTTTTTTCTTTTTTGAGACACAGGCTCATTCTGTCACCCAGACTGGGGTGTGCAGTGGCACAATCTCAGCTCACTGCAACCTCCACCTCCCGGGTTCAAGCGATTCTCCTGCCTCAGCCTCCTGAGTAGCTGGGATTACAGGTGTGTGTCACCACGCCCAGATAATTTTTGTATTTTTTGGTAGAGACAGGGTTTCACCGTGTTGGCCAGGCTGGTCTCAAATTCCTGGCCTCAATTGATCTGCCTGCCTCAGCCTCTCAAAGTGTTGTGCTGGGATTACAGGTGTGAGCCACAATGCCCAGCCAATTTCTACCTTTTTAACTGATCTAAACTGAAGATTAGTTAGATCTTAGTAAAGTGAACTGATGGCACTCAGTTCACTGCTCACATAGGCAATGACATGCAAAATAACATTGTATTCAATGGACTTATATTTATCACTTTCAAAGTCATGGGTTAATAGGACATTGAAATGGATAACTAAAATACCTGTTTAAGAAGGTGGACATAACAAAGAATCAAATGGCTAGTCTATAAGCCTGCAGCTTTGTGTTTTGCAGCTGAAGGTGAGGGGAACTAAAGGTGAAGTTCCATTAGGTAAATAATTATATCTGTTGGTAGAATTAGGGAGAAAGAGATAAAGAATGAAACAAGTATTTGCATATGATCTTCCCTACTTCACCTCTATTTTCCTTTTCAACAATGAATCTGGTAGTCCTTGCAACCAGGGCTACCATTAAGAATCCCAAAATCCACATCAGGCATGGTGGCTCACGCCTGTAATCCCAGCACGTTGTGAGGCCAAGGCAGGCAGATCACGAGGTCAGGAGATTGAGACCATCCTGGCTAACATGGTGAAACTCCGTCTCTACTAAAAATACAAAATTAGCCAGGCATGGTGGCATGCACCTGTAATCCCAGCTACTTGGGAGGCTGAGGCAGGAGAACCGCTTGAACCCGGGAGGCGGAGGTTGCAGTGAGTTGAGATTGCACTACTGCACTCCAGCCTGGGTGACATAGCGAGACTCCATTTCAAAAAAAAAAAAAAAAAAAGAATCCCAAAATCGTATAATATTCCAAAACAAGGTCATATATATATATGTGTGTGTGTATGTGTATATATATATGTGTGTGTATATATATAAATTTGAACCTAAATGCAAAAATTCCAAAGAGGTTGATGGCATGGATTATCTTTTCCCTGCACTTTGCCAGGGTGGGGCTGACTATGCAAATGTTTTGTTTCTTTGTGGAAGGACAGCATCCTTTCTTCGTACGTATCCAGTGTGATCCCCTACTCTTGGGAATGACCCCAAAAGGAAACCCTGGAATATCTCATTTTGCTACCAAAAATATGGGCTAGTCCAGTGACAACAAGTGGGACCTGCTTTAGGGGGAAAGGTTTGGATTTAAATTAATGATACAAGGAAGAAAGGTGAAATTGTTGCTGAGGGAAGGGTAGTTAATAAGTGGATATTACAAAAGGGAAAATCTAATATAATTGTGGTGCCTTGAGAGACTCTCAGAGCAAAAGAATAATATTCTCTTTTAACTTCCACCCAGTGCCCCTTGCAGTATTCAGTTTTCCAAAACCTCTTTCTGAAGAGTCAAGAAGTAAGCAGTACAGTAGCCAACTCAATGAATGTAACACACACTTCTGAGAGTGGTCTTCGTCCGCAAAATGGATAAGCAGATAGCAGCTCTGACTATAACTATCTGGAACAATACAAATATGGCTATGTCCTTTCGTTTCCATTTCACAGGATAGAGCTATGGTCGAAAACCTGAATTGGGAAGCAAACTATGGAATACGCATCCAGTTGAATCTGGAAAGCACCGATTACCACTAGTCTAAATGAACATTGTGCAACCATTGATTGAGAAAGTTTAAAGAAGGTACTGGGATATGATGGAAGACGTTCATCTTCAGCATGTCCCATCTGTCAAAACATTATGTACAAAAATAGCTCTCGTTCCTGTTATTGGGGGTGGAAAGCCATAAAGAGATGGAGGAACAATTGAGATACTTGGATCGCTGAGAAAGGAAAATAATTCAATCTAATTTGCAGGCTCAAGTACTAAGAACGAAAAGTCAGGAATTCTATGTGGATGGGTATGGGGAGCGTTATGGTATAGCCAAATCAAAGTCCATTTAGAGGCCGGGCACGGTGACTCACGCCTGTAATCCCGGCACTTTGGGAGGCTGAGTCGGGTGGATCACTTGAGGTCTGGGGTTCGAGGCCAGCCTGGCCAACATAGTGAAAGCCAATCTCTACTGAAAATACAAAAATTAGCCAGGCTTGGTGACACATGCCTGTAATCTCAACTACTCATGTGGCTGAGGCATGAGAATCACTTGAACCCGGGAGGTGGAGGTTGCAGTGAGCCAAGATCATGCCACTGCACTCTAGCCTGGGTGGCAGAGTGAGACTCCCTCTCAAAAACAAAACATCCGTTTAGCAGTGAGTACCACTCATATGGCTTTAGTTTGAGGGAGCCAATATTGTAGGATCCAAGTTTATTTCCTAATTATAAGAAAGAAGTTAGTACTCAACATCAACAGTGGGTCTGGTGGATCAAACTGCACTGACCTGCTTAGTATAAGGGAGACTTCTGAGAATTCAGAGCTAGGCTGAGAGGAATTCATGAAGAGGAATTCCCTTTCAATGAGGAAAGATATTTTGAAGAGAAGAAATAAAAGACTTCTTGTATAAACAGAGAAACTGCAAGACATCCTCCTCCAGGAGGAAAGACAAGGATGGCAACTGAAATGGCGACACAACGCCGATGGTGCGGGTCTTGCATTAGAGTGCACAGTAAGACCATATGCCCAGACCAAGTGATGGGAATGGGCTTGCATGTCACACAGCTGGGTTACAAGGTATCTGCATTCAAATGGAGTCTGAGCTATCCCAGACCCGGAGGCCTGGGATTCTCACAGCAGAAGCACAGGATACACACTTAGAGGAGGCTGATGTGTTTCCCAGTCTAAGACATTGGTAATTGGAGAATACAACATACTGAGGTGCTCCTTAACAACTTTAGTGCCGCAAGTGATAGTGTAACTTGTGGGTATTGGACACATTTTAAATAGGACTAGACGACTTCCAATAGGGAATAAATAGGCCCTGTTGGGGACATGTCTCCTCCTGGGAAAACGCTATCCACCAAACCATATGACCAGAGAAATGGAATTTATAAGAGGTTTGGAATCCTAAAACAACAGAGACGTGGCCTCTAAGCTCCACTCCCATGAGAAAAGGCAGATTTGTTGGGAGAGACAAAATAATACATCATTATGTCTGATTTATATTATGCCATGTATTAGAGTACTACAATATAGAAATCACAGGTAAATTTAATATTGTAGAGGCTAATAAAACTTACAATAATACTGAGGTGGTTGATCAAATGTATTGTGAGATTGAATTAAAACCCCCTCACAACACTATCGCTATGGAATAAAATTGGCCTGAAGAAGATTTAGACTTGATGAATTATTTTTAGGACTCTCAATCACTCATAGACGCATACCTGAGAGAACAGACAGCTACAAATCAGAGAGGCAAAAGAATTATAAAGTTAGTCCAAAATATGAGCAAGTTTGTTCCATTTTGTGCTAGTAATTTATTGAACTGTTGTCTAAATCCATACCAGATCTTTACTAGGTATCATAGATGTTTGGAATTAGGTAAATTTGATTATCCACGTGATTATGTGATGCTGTAATGCAAGTAATTGCTCTCAATCCAAGACTTGTCACTTCGTCTTAAAAAGGCCTTGAAGATTGATGGTGGCGGCAGTGAAACATGCTGCAAAGGCTCATTCCAGAAGGCTGAGTTGCTTTGCTAAAGTACCTGCAGACACTGACCCCTGGCCAAGACATGAAATGTACCGATTAATAACATTGGTTTGTAACATGGGTCTGAGGAGTTTCGGGCCAGTTTGTTCTAGCTTTTAGCATTGCTGACTGGTACCAGTGAGACTGATGATTTGCACCTGGTCTTCATGAGCCCCAAGAGGCTCTGTCATTAGGGCTGATGACATAGGAAGAATATGCCTATGTGACCAGCAAGGTATAAGAAACCCCAACTGAGGCTTCATTTTATGCTCCCTGGATTCAGGGTGTTTCACGCACATGTCAGTGGTTCCCGGACCAACAGAGGACATACATATGTGTGGCCCTTACAAGAAGAGGATACTGGAGGTCAGGCCTCGGTTCTTCAGACCCCTCTGCTGGTAAAGCAGCCTTTGACTGAGACAAATTTCCTAACTTTAATGCTGGTGCTAATCTAATGGCCAACACCATTTAGTAAGTCTCTAGGGAGTTCCAAATTTTCCCACATTTTTCTGTCTTCTTCTGAGCCTTCCAAAGTGTTCCAACCTCTGACTGTTACCCAGTTCCAAAGTCGCTTCCACATTTTCAGTTATCTTTTCAGCAATGCCCCACTCTACTGGTACCAATTTACTGTATTAGTCCATTTTCACATTGCTAATAAAGACATACCCGAGACTGGGCAATTTACTAAAGAAAGATTTAACTGGACTTACAGTTCCACATGGCTGGGGAAGCTTCAGAATGATGGTGGAAGGTAAGGAGGAGCAAGTCATGTCTTACATGGATGGCAGGAGGCAAAGAGAGAGAGAGCTTGTGCAGAGGAGCTCATCTTTTTAAAGCAGATGTCATGAGATCATCAGATCTCATTAGACTTATTCACATCATGAGAACAGCACAGGAAAGACTTCCCTCCATGATTGGATTACTCCCACCATGTTCCTCCCACAACACATGGGAATTCAAGATGAGATTTGGGTGGGGACACAGCCAAACCGTATCAGCCTCTCTTTAATAGTCTTGATTAAAAGGGCTTAATCATGACCTTTTGAACATTAAAGTCCATGATTATGTCGTATGATGAACTTCCCTAAGAAGATTACTGATAATAGACAGTTGATGGGGTTTCATTATATGTATTTACTTTTATTTACAGAATTTGAGGGCCAAGCATGATGACTCATGCCTATAATCCCGGTACTTTGGGAGTCTGAGTCGAGAGGACTGCTTGAGCCCAGGAGTTCAAGACCAGCCTGGGAAACAAAAGGAGACCCCCATCTCTACAAAAATTTTAAAAATTAGCCAGGCTAATGGTAGTGCATACCTGTGGTCCCAGCTACTCAGGAGGCTGAGGTAGGAAGATAACTCACTGAACTCCAGACTAGGCAATAGACAGAGACCCGCTCTCTCAAATAATAATAATAATAATAATAATAATAATAATACCATAAGTATTTTAAAATAATAGTTAGAAACATTAGGTGTGACAGAGAAGGAAGGTGGTGGGGGGCGCTGCCACACAAGTTAGAAAAATAGAAAAAGATTTGACACTTAGGCATAAGATTCAATACAGGTCAGTAAATTCAAATAGAGATCTAGAATGCTCTGCAGCTACACCAGTTCTATTTTCACACAAAGTAAGAGATAATGAAATCTGACCCAAAATGATTTCTCATTATTCTTTTTCCTGAATGCTATCTACCTGGCAGCCAACTTCCATCAAGAAAATTCCCCATAACCTAAGGCCACAAGGCAAGGTCCCCATGGCTCTCTGGTTGCTTTCTTTTCCCACGTGAAATGACAAAAAGTAGTGATTACCACACACAGTACAGAGAACCAATCCCTGATCACTTTCTGGGCTGAGTCACTCAGTACCCCTTCATAATCTTACCCACAATGGTTGCAGTCATCATGTTTACTTTTGCACCTTATCTGACACTACAGACAAAGTCAGCAATGTATTTATCAGCCTTTCTTTCCTTCCCTCTTCACAGCAAATGCTCTCTAGAGCCTCTGGATTTAGATGCTGAAATTATAAAATTACATAAAACAACTGCTGTGCTGCTTTTGTAACAGCAAAAGCAACCTTGAAAGTTGACCAGGCCCGGCATGGTGGCTCACGCCTGTCATCCCAGCACTTTGGGAGGCCGAGGCAGGCGAATCACAAAGTCAGGAGTTCCAGACCAGCCTGGCCAATATGGTAATTTTGTAAAAATACAAAAATTAGCTGGGTGTGGTGGCGGGCGCCTGTAGTCCCAGTTACTTGGGAGGCTGAGGCAGGAGAATTGCTTGAACCCAGGAGGCAGAGGTTGCAGTGGACTGAGACTGCGCCATTGCACTCCAGCCTGGGCAAGACAGCAAGGCTCTGTCTCAAAAAAAAAAAAGAAAGTTGACTAAGCATAAACACTGGCTATTTTTGAAAAAAACTTTGTAATTGTGGAAGAAGGTTAAAAAAAAAAAATCCTAGTGCCTCTTGTTAGTAAATTATTAATGAGTGAGGCAAAGAAGAGTGACGGTTGAGGAGAGTGGCAAATGAGTTCCCCTCATTCAGGTTTCCTTAGAAAGATTAGAAATAATTTTCCTGCTATCAGAAAAAATTGTAAAAACCCAATTTTAAGTCATGGCTGTCTATATATGTGTGTATTTTATAACATAATTTTTTTTGAGACAGAGTCTTGCTCTGTCACCAGGCTGGAATTCAGTGGTGTGATCTTGGCTCACTGCAACCTCCACCTCTGGGTTTCAAGAAATTCTCATGCCTCAGCCTCTCAAGTAGCTGGGATTACAGGCATGCATCACCACGCCCAGCTAATTTTTGTACTTTCTTAGTAGAGACAGGATTTCGCCATGTTGGCCAGGCTGGTCTCAAACTCCTGGGCTCAAGTGATCTACCTGCCTTGACCTCCCTATTACGTTTTGGTTTGTTTGATTGGGTTTTTTTTGAGACAGAATCTTACTCTGTTGCCCAGACTGGAGTGCAGTGGAGCAATCTGGGCCCACTGCAACCTCCACCTCCCGGGTTCAAGGGATTCTCCCACCTCAGTCTCCCAAGTAGGTGGGATTACGGGTGCCTGCCCCCTCACCTGGCTAATTTTTCTGTATTTTTAGTGGAGACGGGTTTCACCATGTTGGCCAGGCTGGTCTTAAACTCCTGACCTTAAGTGATCTGCCCACCTCAGCCTCCCAAAGTGCTGGGATTACAGGTGTGAGCCACTGTGCCCAGCCCTTAAAACACACATTTTTAAAAACTGCAAGTACTATACTGTACATAAGCCTTCCAGCTGTATAAATGCAGTATATGTATATATGTACATATATTCATGTGTATACTGCATTTATATATATAAAACAGGATGTCCATAAGGATTTTGAAAAAATTGTTAAAACCTATAATAACCAGCAGTTGTGGCTCATATCTGTAGTTCCCAGCACTTTGGGGAGGCAGAGGTATGTGGATAGCTTGAGCCAGGAGTCCAAGACCAACCTGGGCAACATAGCAAAACTCCGTCTCTACAAAAAAAATACAAACAGTAGCCCCCCAGTAACATATGCAACTATAAATGCATGTACTTGTCTCGTTTCAAAATATTGAAATAAAACGAGTAACTTCCCAACATGATTTTTAAAAATAAATTCTTCATTGGAATGTGAATTTAATCATTTTTTTCTCTTACATGTGAAATTGTAAAACTAAACGCTTATATAAGCTGTTTTAGATGATTTTAACAAGGAAACTTCTCAGAAATTCATGTTTCAAATATCAGATATATAATTTCAGTATGCTTTTCAATATGTTTTGGGGATTGATTTATAATTTAATTAAAAAGGTATTTTATGGGATGCATGCTGCAAATTATTTTGGAACATATGACACAAGACGTTTCACATCTATGTTTTATAAAACCTGTCCAAGATGGTGACAATCAAATATATCTTTGAGTTTTAACTTTTCACATATAATTCAAATACAATGAAATTCACTCTTTTCAAGTGTACAATTCAGCAGTTTTTAGTATATTCATGTATAAGTTTTTATGTGGTCATGTTTTCTTAACTATATACTGAAAAGTGGAATTGCTGGGTCAAATGGCAATTGTATGTTTAACTTTTTGAGGAATGCCAAACTGTTTTCTGAAGCAGCTGCACTGTTTTATTCTCACATAAAAGGCAGTGTTACAAGGGTTCCAATTTCTTCACATCCCTGCTAACATTGGTTATTTTGTTTATTGTTATGATTATAATACCCATGCTAGTGGGTGTGAAGTGGTATCTCACCATGGTTTTGATTTGGATTTCCCTAATAAATAACTTTTCATGAGTTTGTTGGCTATGAAATAGGAGCACCAAGAAACCCCCATAAATTAAAGCAAGAAAGTTTGACAGATATATTTATAAACGAGTTATTACCACATAGATCTATAACAATGGCTCACCCTGTTATCCCATCTATTGCCAGATTCTAATTTTGCCTCCTAAACATTTGTTAAATCTATCAACATATTTTCAACTCCATTGCCATTATCCTAGTCTAAACTAGGATAATGTTGCTATAACATTCACATACAAGTTTTTATGTGGACATGCTTTCAATTCTCTTGACTATATAATGAAGAGTGGAATTGCTGTATTTCTGCAATAGCCTCTTATCCACTTTTGTTACTTTTCAATCCATTCTCTACCTAGCAGCCAGAGGTAACTTTCTAAAATACAAATCTGATTGTGTCACTCTTCTGTGAGGTCGCAGTGAGCAGACACTGTGCCACTGCACTCCAGCCTGGGTGACAGAGTGAGACTGTCTCAAAAAACTAAAAAGAAATTGAGTAGCTGTGACAAACCATATAGCTCACAAAGCCAAAAATATTTATATCTGGATGTTTACAGAAAACATTTGTCAATCCCTGGTTTATGCTTCTTGACTACATCCAGAGTTCCGTCTTGTTTCTCCCTAAGTAGTCTCTCAGTACCAACCCATGGCCTACTTAGATATGCGTGCTAAGTCTTACATCCTCAATAACTTCCCAGTCCTACGGGATGATTTGTTCTGTCCCGCTGTCTGCCTAGCAGGACAATAGGAAAGACAAATGCAAAGATGACATTTGCAAACAAGGGTCATCAATGAGAGCCACCTAATTCTTCATAAGCTCTGCACAACTTGGTACAGAAGAGAGATAACTTGCCCAAGCTTGCAAGGCTAGTAAAAAGCAGACACAGGATTCAAACCCAAGTCAGATTTCAGAGACCTGGCTCTTAACTATTATACTATATTGTCTCCCTACAGGAGGCTATGAACTTGGTAACCCCAATGTCAACTTAGAATTCTAGGTACTGGCTGGGCGTGATGGCTCATGCCTGTAATCCCAGCACTTTGGGAGGCTGAGGAGGGTAGATCACCTGAGGTCAGGAGTTTGAGACCAGCCTGGCCAGCATGATGAATCCCCGTCTCTACTAAAAATGCAAAAATTAGCCGGGCATGGTGGCATGCCACTGTAATCCCAGCTACTTGGGAGGTTGAGGTGGGAGAATTTTTGAATCCAGTACGCAGAGGCTACAGTGAGCCAAGATGGTGCCACTGCACTCCAGCCTGGGCAACAGGGTGAGACCCCATCTTAAAAAAGAATTCTAGGTACTGTTAAAATCCTCAGAAATAGTTTATCTCAAATACAAGGTATGACTTTATCAAATCCTTATCATATACTAAGCACCACGTCATATACTTAATCCCCATAACTAACCTAGACAGGGAGGAATTATAACCCACATTTTTACAAATTAGAAAATTAAGGGCAGGCTGGGCACGGTGGCTCACGCCTGTAATCCCAGCACTTTGGGAGGCCAAGGTGGGTAGATCACCTGAGGTCAAGAGTTTGAGACCAGCCCAACAAGATGAAACCCCATCTCTACTAAAAACACAAAAATTAGCTGGGTGTGATGGCAGGCGCCTGTAGTCCCAGCTACTCAAGAATTGCTTGAACCTGGGAGGCAGAGGTTGCAGTGAACCGAAATTGTGCTACTGCACTCCAGCCTGGGCAACAGAGAGACAGACTCCATCTCAAAAAAAAAAAAAAAAAGGAAATTAAGGGCAAAAAGAAAGCTGAAGTTCCCTGATAAATCCACAGACGAGTATACCAGTGAGATGGTGATAAGGTGTTGAAATTTACAGACTAGGTCCTAAGACATGCAAAACTGTAATCTTCTCTGTCTGTATTTGAACCAAACTTGATAACAAACACTCATCTTTCTATTGCTGGGAGAAAAAAATGTTAGTTTCAGATTACTCAGTCACTTCAGGTACAAAATGTAACCAAATATATTCAATTTTATTAGTCATCAGGGAAATACACATTAAAACCACAAAGTGATGCCATTACACACCACACAGCATGACGAAAATGAAAATGGTAATGCCAAATGTACATGTGTGGCAACTAGAACTCTCATTCATTTACTGGCAGACGTGTAAACTGGTATAATGATTTTGGAAAACTGCTTGGCAGAATGAGGGATGTCCTGGAGCCGGCTTGTACTAGCTCACAGAAGCAACTGTTAAATTTTTAGCTATTTTGTAAGCCAACTGAATTCACTTTGGCAGCTTGAAACTGGAGAGAATGGGGGTATTTACACATGGAAACTTGTCAAACATTACAAATCAGTACCTAGCCCAGCACACACCTGCGCAGAATATACCAAAGCTCCACATACACATATCCTAATGCCCAGCAAATTCATTCCTGGGTATAAACCCTATAGAAATGTGTACGTATGTTCACCAACAGCCATGTACAGAAATGTTGATAGCAGCACTAATTGTAATAGCTTCAAACTGGAAACCCAAATATCCATAAATAGAATTGGTAAACAAATTGTCACATTCATTTGATGGAATACCATGCAGTGTTAAGAATGAAAGAATTAGGCCAGGCACAGGCTGGTGTCACACTTGTAATCCCAGTGCTCTGGCAGCCTGAGGCAGAAGGATTGCCTGATGATTGGGGCTAAAGAAAGAAGGATTGGGGCTAAAGTAAACTATGATCGTGCCACTGCACGCCAGCGTGGGTGACAGAGTGACTCTCCAACTCTTAAAAAAACAAAAAACGGATGAAAGAACTTTTGCTACACACAACCACCCAGATGAGTTTCACAAACAAAATGTTAGAAAAGGAGTCAAAACAAGGGTACTATATAATTCCACTTACTTAACGGGCAAAACAGACCAAACTCATCTCTGGTATCAGAAATTAGGGAAGTGG
Organism: Theropithecus gelada; assembly: GCF_003255815.1. NCBI lineage: Eukaryota > Metazoa > Chordata > Mammalia > Primates > Cercopithecidae > Theropithecus > Theropithecus gelada. The sequence continues at coordinate 16,546,568 of NC_037686.1, read as the reverse complement.
TTACTTGGCAGGGAGGAGAGCAGATAATGACCAGTAGAGACACAAGGGGATTGTGAGGTGTTGGTGTTGTCCTTTGTCAATCTACGTGCTGACTATGTAGTCGTGTTTAGTTTGTGAATATTTATCAGTAAAAAATTCAATCTGGCCAGGCATGGTGGCTCACGCCTGTAATCCCAGCACTTTGGAAGGCCAAGACAGGCAAATTACTTGAGCTCAGGAGATAAGAGACCAGCCTGGGCAACACAGTGAAACCCCATCTCTACAAAACATAGAAAAATTCACCTGGTGTGGTAGCGTGCACCTGTAGTCCCAGTTACTCGGGATGTTGAGGTGGGAGGATCATTTGAGCAAGGGACGTCAAGGCTGCAGTGGGCCATGATCAGGCCACCGCACTCTAGCCTGGGCAGCAGAGCAAGACCCTGTCTCAAAAAAAAAGTTCAATTTAAAAAAACTAGTCACTTCCATAACTGGACATCCATAAGCAAAAAACAAAACAAAACAAAAAAACTTTGACTTTAATCTCACACCTTATGTAAAAACTAAAATGGAAAATAGATCTAAATGAAAAGCATAAAATGATATAACTTTAAAAACAGAAGAAAATCTAGATCTAAGGTTAGGAAAAGCCCTTAGACGTTGGATCAAAAAGAAAGATCCAAAAAAGAGGAAAAAAAAGATAATTAGATCACATCAAAATTAACAACTTTATTCTGCAAAATACACTAAGAGAATGAAAAGACAAGCCACAGACTGGAAGAAAATATTTGGAAATCATTTATCTGACAAAGGAATTGTAATCAAACTATATTTCCTGGTTTTGAAATTTTACTACAGTTATGTTACTGTTAGGGAAGGCTCAGTGATGGGTACACAGGACCTACTATTTTTATAACTTCTTGTGAGGCTACAATTATTTCAAGGCAAAAGGTTATTTTATTTTATTTTATTTTATTTTATTTTACTTTTGAGATGGAGTTTCACTCTTGTTGCCAGGTTGGAAATGGCATGATCTTGGCTCACTGCAACCTCCACCTCCCGGGTTCAAGTGATTCTCCTGCCTTAGCCCCCCTGGAGTAACTGGGATTACAGGTGCCCAACACCACATCCAGCTAATTTTTGTTGTATTTTTAGTAGAGACAGGTTTGACCGTGTTGGTCAGGCTGGTCTCGACCTCCTGACCTCAAGTGATCAGCCTGCCTCAGCCACCCAAAGTGCTGGGATTACAGGCGTGAGACACTGCCTGGCCAAAAAGGTTATTTTTTTAGAAAGGATCTTGGGAGTTATCAAGCAAACTGCCTATTTTTTCCCATCTTTGGCTAGTATTAAGTATATTCCAACACAGTATTAATGGAGCAATCACTGATAACACTTTCCTGGAGGACAATCTGACTCAAATAATCAAAAGCTATTAAAATGTACAAACCTTGACAAGAAATTCCATATCTAGGAGCTTTTCCTAAAGAAATAATAAAATATATATACAAAAATCTGCAAATGATGTAGGTTTTCACAGTTGTTTATAGCACTGAAAAGTTAAAGAAAACGTAAAAATTGGAAATAAGTGGAGGACTAGTTAGTATAATAGGAAATACTGAGAAGACAGAATACAATGCAGCCATAAGAAATGTAAGCCATAGAAGAATATTTATTGACATGGAAAATGTTAACAATATACTTCTATATGAAATATGTAGGCTACAAAACAGTATATACAGTTTAATACCATTTTTATAGAAAGAAAAATAGCCATATAAAATCATGCATAAGAAAAAAATAATGTAAGGATGTACATATCAAATATTAATAATAATGCCTATCTCTGGATAGTAGAATCAGAGGTGATTATGTAAATTTCCCAAAAAATGTTCCTGTCCTCCAAGCAGTATATGCTTCATGCTATTATTTCTTGGTTGTAATTAGTTTGATATAATTCTCTTCAGAAAGGCTCTGTTTCATCATATATACCTCAAAGCATACTTTTGATGCAGCTTCCGCAATTCCCATCTAAAAAGTAGTTAATACTTGCTTTTATATTCTGGCATACGCAGACTATTTGTAATTAATACACTATAAAATATGTCAAAGCAGGCCAGGCATGGTGGCTCACACCTATAATTCCAACACCTTGGCAGGAAGATCGCTTGAGGCCAGGAGTTCAAGACAGCCTGGGCAACATAGTAAGACCCTATCTTTACAAAAAATTTTAAAAATTAGCCAGGTGTGGTAGCACATGCCTGTAATCCCAGCTACTTGAAAGGCTGGAAGGTCAAGGCTGCAGTGAGCCATGATCATGCCACTGCACTCCAGCCTCAGATCTAGACAGAGCAAGATCTCATCTCTAAAAAAAAAGTTTTAAATAAAGCAAAATATGCCATAGCATAGATCTGATTGTAGAAAATTATTATACGAAGAACTGAAAAATCTCCTAATCAAGACAAAAATTTTAAATAGAGGAAAAAAAATACTATCTATCATTAGTTCAAGTTTCCATTAGGAGTAGAGGGTGAAATAGCTCTGAGTTCAGAACTGGAGAATTTTGCATCTCTCCCTCTTACCAGTCAATTGACTTTAGGTAAAGAATACTAGAGTTTTTTAGTTAGTAAAATATAGTTAACAATTCTGTATAAAGGAGCAAAAATGACTTTCTCATTGTTTTCTATCTCCCTTCATAGGTCTGACATGTTGAAATTGTGAAATTATTTAATGTTAATAGTTTTTAACTTCTTTAATTACGTAAAACAATTAACTTTTTAAAGTATTTTAACAGTTAAAACACAAAACATACTTTTCATGGAACCTGAGGTTTAAGTGTTCCAAACACAAAAAGGTCATTCTCTGATGACTCTTGATAACATACAACATAAAATATAGTTACAACAAATATAATTTAGAATTTATATTTCAGAATCCATCCTGGTGTAAAGTTATTTACTATAACCTTACTAAAAATACCAACAGTAAGGATGTTGAATCTTTTAAAGGTAAAACATCAGAGAAAAGAGAAAAAGACCTGTTTGTCCAATTCTCTGTGCTTTCCATGCTCTAGCACCATCCCAAAGTTGCCTCCTAACTTCTGTTCCCTCCCTGGGAAGGGAAGTCCAGGCAAATCTGTATCAGTTAATAACTTTTAACAACTGTTTGCCATTCCATCTGAAAGCGAGCAGTTAATCACTTATTGTCCTATCTCAAAGGTAAATCTCATTGTCTAAATGCCTAGAGGTAACTGGAAGATGAAAGAAACATAAAAGTTTGATGAATAGAGGGAAAAAAATGGGTGGGAGGGTTGTTTCTGTTTTTCCAATGAAAAGGTTTGCTCCTTCTCTCTGCAAAATCTTGGAACTGAGAAAGCTGTCTGGAGTGCAGATGGGAAGCATGCATCAAACTGATGTAACTACACAACACACTCCGCCCTATACCAGGGTCATTCTGCCCCCTCTATCCCACTCTACAAACGTCCCATTCACCACAGCCTAGCTTCTACCATAGTTCTAATCCCTCAGTGAAGATCACAAGAAAGGTACTTCCAGGTTGTTATAAGAAAAGAGAATGTTACACCAACACATCTCTGGAGTGGAAGGAGACTACTGACACTCCATATTTATTGCTTATATTACAAGAATTAAACAAAAAAAGCAGAGACTAGAAAATCACTTTCTGAAATTTCACAATCACCAATTTGCAACAGAAACTGAGGCATAATATTTATGCTAACAAATATGTTGGATGAATTATCACCTCAGCACATAACTGCAGATGCATACTCCTGGATTTTCACTTAATCCATTACTCAATGATGAACACTATAAAATGAAAGGTGACATACTTATGAACTAAAATCACAAGAAGAAACTCTCCAAGATCAATCATAAATGAGCTCCTATTCCAGTACGCCATAAAGAGCAGTAAAAGGCAATATTCATTTAACAGTACAAGAATCTTGAGGACAAGAAATCAGGTATTTATATTCCTCTAGAGATACTTCTTCTCCACCTAACAAAGGCACTTGACATGCACTGAAATGGACAGTTAATTCAGGTACTGCCCTGGGCAACTGTTACCTTCCTAAAATTAGATGAAGTGGTGATTAAGTTCAAATTAGTTCTCCCAAATAAGCCTGAAACACACATGAATAGATCATGAGTTCTCTATTTTTGGCAGACGATATAACCAAAGAAGAAAAGCTAATGTTGGTATCCATGCTGAACTGGCTGACTTGAGCAGTCAAGGATACCCTCTCTGCACAACATACTCCTTGATGACTACGGAATGTATATATAATTACAGGCAAATTAACCTTTCCTATAGTTTCAGGTATTAATGTTCATTCTTCTTCTTGTCTTTTCTTACTTTTTTGTTCTTTCCCAAAGACTTAGATGACTCCTCCTGAAAAAGACACAAATCAGTGCAGCATCTCTCCATTTACATAAAGACAAACTTAAATCTAATCACTTAGAAAATATTTATACATATATATTCTACATATATTCATACATATATGTATGTATGTATATATGTTACAGTGAGGGTATAATCACTTTCATATGTGTCATTTCTGTGTTTTACAGGGTACTTTCACTTATAGGCTAATTTTAAACAATCAAGAATAGTCAAGGGAATCTTATTTATCTAGTAGATTTATGTTTGAATAATTTCAGTATTATTTCATCTATTGTCCCACTTTCCCAAGCAAGGCAGTAAAATTTAAATAAGGCAGATATGAACATACCTAAAATATGAAACAAAATAAACTCAAAGTATAAAGGAAGAGGGTCAGGCACGGTGGCTCATGCCTGTAATCCCAGCACTTTGGAAGGCTGAGATGGGAGGATCACGAGGTCAGGAGATCAAGACCATCCTGGCTAACATGGTGAAACTCCATCTCTACTGCAAACACAAAAAAATCAGCCAGGCGTGGTGGCGGGAGCCTGTAGTCCCAGCTACTCGGGAGGCTGAGGCAGGAGAATGGCGTCAACCCAGGAGGCGGAGCTTGCAGTGAGCCGAGATCGTGCCACTATACTCCAGCCTGGGCAACACAGCGAGACTCCATCTCAAAAAAAAAAAAAAAAGGAAAAAGGAAGAAAGCATCCAAAGGTATGCCGCTGGAGGGGGAGATGTTTTACACTAACGGAGAATTTCAGAATTTTATAGACGTTTAAAGAACACCTAGTCTGATATGATATCAGCTACAACCACTCTGGGGCTCAATTTTAGGGGTGGAACCTAGTTGGTCTTAAAAGGTTTTCCTAATTATAAAATTTTATGAACCTATGAAATCAAGGTGCGAAGGGATGAAGTGATCTGTCCAAAGTCACATGACTGGCCAGACACACTGTTTAGAGTCTAGGTCTCCAAGTTCTTAGTCCAAAGGTTTTATCAATTCACCACCCACATTCTGATTCACTCTTTTCTGTCTTTTTAAAAAATTCCCAGGCAGTGATAAGAAATTCTCTATAGTATGAGGAGCCACTTACAGGTGAATTTGTGTAGTTCTTTTCCACTAGTATGTTTCTGGCACAGTTGTTGATATGTTTAAAGCGATCTGGTCCTAGCAGAATCCCTCCATACCAGCGTGATACTACCACCATGACATTCTTCACATTCAAAATCTGTTATTTTTTGGAAGCATAATTAGATACACAGACAGACATGTACAAATATGAGTTTTTAAAAAGGAGAAAGAAATAACCCATATATAAAATTGCACATAAAATTTCCCAGTGACTTTAATGGTAGAGTCAGATGAGTAGGCACTGAGTGAGATTACTAACAATTCAGGCAGTGAAATGAAAGAACAGAAGGGAATCTGGAAAACCACCACTTGTGTGTTTCACAAACGTCCTCAAATTCCCAAATTTGGGGCAACTGGACAGAGTGAAGGGGAGACCATGCAGGTATGATTCTAGTTCCTGGTGACTTCAACCAGAACAGCTAAATTTAGGCAGCATTTTACCACTAGGCCAAATAGCAACAACAACAAACACCCTGCTTCTGAACAAAGCTACAGGGGCTGCACGAGGCATCAATCCCTGGTGCAACTAGTAAGGTTTTCATCAGTTGAGATCTAGATCAGTTTTACTCTGTCACCAGGCTAGAGTGCAGTGGGGCAATCTTGGCTCACTGCAACCTCTGCCTCCTGGGCTCAAGTGATCCTCCCACCTCAGCCTCCCAAGTAGCTGGGACCTACAGGTGCATGCACCACCATGCCGGCTAATTTTTGTGTTTTTTTGGTAGAGACAGGATTTCACCATGTTGCCCAGGCTGGTTTCGAACTCCTGGGCTCAAGTGATCTCCCCGCCTCAGCTTCCCAAAGTGCTGGGATTACAGGCGTAAGCCACCATGCCTGGCTGTCTTCATCAGTTTGACATCTGTCAAATGCTGCCCTTAATGTGAAGCCAGCCAGTTTACAGGCCTGCCTCACAAACACAGTTCCTATTCAAGGGAAAGGCCTTGTTAGAAAATAAACCTTCACATACAAGAACAGAAAAAACCAAGTAACTACCTTAGGAAAAAAACAATCCAATCTTAAAATTAATAAACAATAAATGATCACCAGACAGATGAAGAAAATCCAGCAGCATGAAAGAGAAAGGACAAGATAAACAAACTAAAATGGACCAGGAAAAATTTTTTTAGGAGTGAGAACATCTTAAAAAAGAAACTCTAATTAATATAATCGGAGAAATTTTAGAAGATATTGGAGCCATAAAACAGAACAGGATATTCTTAAAAAGGAAAAACAAAAAGCAAGAAAGAACTCTTAAAAATTAAATATATGGTTGCTAAAAAAAATTTTAAATTCAACAGAAATTTTGGACAACAGTCAAGAAAATGTCTCAGAATATAAAGACAATGAGATGGACAACTTAATTAAAAAAAAAAAAAAAATTCTTGATCTATCCAGAGGTTCCAATATCCAACTAACAGGAGTTCCATAAAGAAAGAATAGAAAAAATAAAGAGAAGGAAATTGTCAAAAAAACAAAGAGTTTTCCCAAAGTTGATATGTCTTGAAAGCATAGCACTTCTTATTAATTATTTGCTTTCTGTCCCACATCCACTGGTTAAAATTTTCATTCGATCAATATTTTAACATCAACTACTAATTAAATCAAATATATCTTATATTACATAGTTCAACGGACTCAGCTATTACTAAATGGAGCTCTGTTTCATTGAGAAATTTTATGGCTTGTACAGAACAGGACTGATAGTTTAACTTACACCTACCTCCATGAGATGAAGAAGACGCCCACCAGCCGCTGTTTCCCCATCATCCTCACAATCCTGTAAGAAGGTCTGTTTATCCTCACAGTATATTCTGCAAATACATGTAACAGCGTTACACTTTGAACCTAAAATATTATCATAAAAGTTATTCCTCAATATTTGCGATCATGTTGATTACTTCCAAAATTGGCATATTCATTTTTTTAAATCCTTCTTGAAATATGTATTATATTAGATATATTTTCACTGATGGCTTACTATCCAGTATGTTTGCCTTTTTATATACTTGGGAAAGCCAGGAATCAAAGGCATCTCCTTTATATCAGAAATGTTGCTATTATGTGAATTTATACCTGTGACATTCCCCTTACTTCATTTAACCTTGAAGCTACCGAGAGCAATCATTGAAAAACATTTATTGAGAATATACTGTATAGAAGCAACAGGTACTATGACATATTATAAAAGAAGTAAGTGGCATGCATCTTTCTTCAAAGAGCCTTAAGATGTAGTGAAACAAAAAGCATATAAAAAAAGATGAAGGCAACAAAACCAACATAAGGTAATATTTTATACTTTCATCTTATTGCAGCCATCAAGTATTTCTCTATTTTCTTCTAAGAATGCAAAGATTTAAATTTTCCTCTGGATGGTTACTAATATTAGAGACAAATCACAGTATTTTTATCCATTTAAACTATCTAGAAAGTTATATTTGAAATAATAATGTGGGCCTACAATACAGTAAAATAAGCTTGGCAAATAAGTGCCAGAGATTAAAAAAAAAAAAAAAAAAAAATAGTGTCAGTTACAGCATGCCATCTGGTGGATTTCTTAGGGCCCTACAATGGTATCATGTGGAACTGGGCAAATGTTGTAAAGACATCTTCCCAGCTCTGGCCATAAAAAGCTGTAAACTTTTAATGTAAATACTAAATGCTATAAAAGCCCATCTACACACCTAAGTCAATTATGTTACCTTACAGCCATCACATTCATTCATTCACTCATCCTTCCTTCCCTCCATCCATCCGATGACTCAATATTTACTGACCACCTACTATGAACATTAAAGTTAAAATACTATGAGTGCCTTTTTTCTTTTTTCACATAGCTTAGATACAAGATTGTTGAAGCTGCAGCCACAGCCATGGAGGAGTCAAATAAAGAAACCAAATGAAATTGGATTATCAAATTTAGCTTTATCACTTAACTATGAGATCTTGAAAAGCTAACCTTTCTACAGTGGTAGAATTGCTAACTAATCAGAGTTAATTTACATAAAGTTTTGGCACAGAGTAGGCACTCAAAAAACATGTAGAATAAATGAATATTACAATTTTTACAGCCCATTCCAATGACTGAGAGTAGTCTAATTCCTCATTTTCCTATTGAAGGTCATAACTGATTAAGAAAACATTAAAATTCTGTCCAGTGATACTCTATTAAGAGGGGAATTACATAACAAATAATTGTTTGTAAGTAAGTTTTGGCACTTAAAGAGATGTGAAATTAGTAATATTAAGAACTCACCTACTCAAAATGATGAGTTTTTGAGTTTCAATTTCAGATAGCCTAGATTCTACAAATAGTCTCAATCACATTTTAAATTTATACCAAGTCCCTATGTCCTGATTTATTTTAGGCCTAAACTATGTTCTTTTAAAGTCTTACAAATTTTTCAAATGCCCTTCATCTCTTCACTTACAAGTCAGCAAAGATGCATATAAAAACCTGAATTCTCAAAGCCGAAACTCATGTCGTAAAAGAAATACTCTTACTTCACTGCTTATGGGAGCATAAATTGGTTTTAAAAACCTTTGGGCTCACACCTGTAAATCCTAACACTTTGGGAGGCCGAGGTGGGCAGAACACTTGAACTCAGGAGTTTGAGGCCAGCCTGGGCAACATGGCGGAACTCTGTCTCTACAAAAAATATAAAAATTATGCCGGGCATGGTGGCTCGCGCCTATAGTCCCAGCTAACTTTGGAGGCTGAGGTGGGAGGATTGCTTGAGCCAAGATCGCACCTCTATGCTCCAGCCTGTGCAGCAGAGGGAGACCCTGTCTCAAAAACCAAACCAAAACACAACGAAACCTTTGCAAGAAATTTGGCTATATATCAAGAGTTTCAAAATTGCTCACACTTTTTGAAAATTCTACTTCTAAGAATTCTTTCTTCCTTTTATTATATTCCCATTTCATTTCAAAAAAGAATCTCAAGCAACCAGAACCTATCCTGAGAAAATAACCTAAAAAGTATACAGAGATGTTCCCTGGACCACTCTTTATAATCGTGAAAAATATGAAAAACTAAAAGGAAATGAATGGTTAAATAAACTGTAGTATGGCACCTCAAATATTAAACAGCCACTAAACAGTATTTATCAAGCAGTTATAACAACACGAAAAAGTGCTTCTGTTTAATTAAGAAAAAAACAGGATACAAGGGTAAAGCATTGGGAAAAAATAAACTTTGCATAGAAAAAACAAAACAAAAACCAAAATATTGTCAGTTACATTTGATGGCAGAAAATGCCAGATTTTTCCCTTCAGTTCTTTTCTTTTCTGCAGTTTCCAAGTATTCTACATGTCTATTACTATTACGATGGAAAAAATACATAATAGTTATTATTTTCTAAAATCATGCATCATTTCCCTCTATTTTTTACAAATTGCATATACTAAAACTTGTGATGATTACTCACCTGTAGGCATAGATGTTGTGGGTGGCACTAGCTATTTTCTTATTCTCATACAATTTGGAAAGAACCATTTTCACCTTAAAAACAGCAATAACATAAATAAGTATGCTTTTCATATTTGCTCTGTAAATAAATGCTAGAAAAATACCTTAAAGTATGCTGTATTTAAAAAGCCACTCAAAGAGTCTACTATACTCTGAAAAAGTCATTTCCAAAGTTTCCTTCTCATTTTAGGGGCAGAAACTGGTACTCATAATTGATATAAAAATGACAGACCTGGTATTTTTGAGCACTAATTATCAACAAATATTTCGGTACTACTATGTCAAAGGGATAATTTGTTCCCCATGTAGGGAATTTTAAATGTATTATGTAAAACTTCTAAAAACTAGCTCTGAAATCTACCAAATGTATACCTCCAATGTAGCAGGTGTACAATAATGGTATGTTCCAAATGTTATAAAACCACAGCTTTCTCTGGGAGTCAAGTAAGGTTCATAGAGGAGGTCACATGAGCCAGGTCTTACAAGTGGCAGTTCTTCTGTATCAGAAGGAAAGATGGGGCAGGAAGAAGACATTCCACACAGAGAACAGGGTTATATGCAAATACAGGGACTGGGTGACCAAATTTAGCAACTAAAAATACAGGACATCCAGTTAAATCTGAATTTTAGATAAACGACAAGTAATTTTTTTACTATAAGTACGTCCCATGCAATAATGTTTACCTGAAATTCAAATTTAACTAGGTATTCTGTATTTTATCTGGCAACCCTAGCAGGAACAAAAAAGAGAAAAGTTCAGGAAGCTTTACACAGCTTAACTTAGAGAATGAATGAGATGACAGAAGATGTGTCATGAATGATAAGCTAGGGCCATATTACAAAGGATCTGTGTAATAAGTTTAGATGTTCCCTTGTAGACACTGGAAATCAGCACACATTACATGTGCAAACGTGGATAAGAGAAAGAACAGTGATACATGGTCAGATTTTTCAGGAATGTTGTAACGTCAAGAAGTATGAAAGAAACACTGGTGGCAGGGAAGACTGAGGTAGAGTTGGGGACACCAATTTGGTTCACAAATTGTGCAATCTTCTGTTTATCATTTTATAATCTTTCAGGTTCTCAAATTCTGATCAATAAAACAGACAATGACCTCTAAAACTGGTTTCAGCTCTCACAAATTATAATGCTGTAAATCTAAGTGACTATGATCAGAAACAGAAAGAGGATCCAGAATGAACAAATTCAGAATTAGAATGTCTCAGGAGGACCCTGGGAAGAAGATTTGACCAAGGGCCAGGGACAAAATAGGATTCCTGAGAGAAAAGACCAGAAGTCCGCACCAAAAGTTATAATCTTGACCACAGGTCAATGCAGAAAAGAACTTCCTCTTTCAGAGAGTGAAAGAGCCTGGTACGAAGAGCTGTATCCCTGAAGGCCAGGGCTTTAAAGAGCTTCAAGAGTAGAGTAGCTGCAAAGACCAAAGGAAGAGACTCATGCCTAAAACTTGCGGTAAACGAGACTTTTTAAAAAATGTAACTTTACAGGTAGTATTGAAATTGCCTCGTACATCAATAAGGTAAGCTGAGGTACATTATAGAAGCAAGGAAGAAGAAAAGGATTCTGCTGAAAGGAGAATAAGAAAGACAAAGACCTAGGAATAGTTTATGGCTGAAACCGCTCCCATTTCTATCCGTGGGTGGAAATAAGGTCACTTAAGATCAAGAAGCACAAAGGAAAGTAAGTCAGGTAGGGAGGACTGGGTTTAGCCAGTCTATCCACTGTCCCCGGGAATGGACTTAGTTTCACAGAACTCCCATTCGACAGGACAAATAATTCTTTTCGACAAGATATTAAGCATCACAATTTTCTATAACACAATGAGTGTTTCTTATTTAAAGATTCATTAGAGGGTTAACCCTAATCAGAGTTTAGATACAATTTTGAAAGCAGTGACAGGCCTGGCTAGGTGGCTTATGCCTGTGATCCCAATACTTTAGATTGGGAGGCTGAGGCAGGAGGGCTGACTGAGTCCAGATTGAGACCAGCCTGGGCAACAAGGAGAGATACCATCTCAAAAAAAAAAGAAAGAAAGCAGAGACAAACAGAAACAAAACAAACCTTCCGTGATTCACAGTAATTTGGGAGTAGAAAAATGAACAAATAATTTTTATCTTATATGAAAATAAAACATAAAAGTGAAAATAAGGGCATTACTGCAAAATCATTTACCTGATACTTTAGGAAATTATCAAAATGAGCTAGACAAAGGAACGTTACCTGTTTGGGACAAACTACTGGAGCCAAGTGTGCCTGAAAAGTACTTCTTCGGTCTGTAATAGGAATGCCATGATCAATCGGAGGCAATTCTTCTACTTCTACTTCTAGAAATGTAGAAGAAACTTTATTTTTTAAAAAGCCTTACATTCAAATACTGGAAAAAAAATGAAATGGGGGTGGGGGGAGCTGGGAAAGAAATGTAAATTACATGGCAAATCAACTAAAATAACTATTAATCATTATCTAACAACATTAAATGTAAATTATAATTTTAAGTAAAAAGTTTCTAAGTATATTGTACATAAGATTAAAATATTTGATTTATAAATGATTTCCACCTGCCAAGGTTACCCAGGGAAAGCAGTGGGTTAGGACTAAAATCCTGTACTACTGCAGTCAGTAGTATAAGTTGGCACAATATCTAATATAATACATAATTTTTAAGAGTGGAAAGGGGTCCTGAAAACAAAGATTTATAGCTGCTAATATAAAACTTATTTATCAGTTTCACTGTAGTTAGACCTCTGAATCGGGAAAATATGAATTTATATTCTTTATATTGTGTAGCTATAATATAATGCCTTCTGCTAATATAACTGTTTATACTTCATATGATGGAATTAAATACATCAATAATACATCTAATTGGTCAATTCCATAAAGAGTATCATGATTTCCAGTTATTACACCTCTTAACAAGTTTAAGCATCATGGCTGGGCGTGGTGGCTCACGCCTGTAATCCCAACACTTTGGGAGGCCGAGGGGTGGATCATCTGAGTTCAGGAGTTCGAGACCAGCCTGGCCAACATGGTGAAACTCCTGTCTCTACTAAAATATAAAAATTAGCCGGGCATGGTGACATGAGCCTGTAATCCCAGTTACTCGGGAGGCTGAGGCAGGAAAATTGCTTGAACCTGGGAGGCAGAGGTTGCAGTGAGCCAAGTTCGTGCCACTACACTCCAGCCTGGGCAGCAGAGAAAGACTCAGTCTCCAAAAAAAAATTAACCCTCAATTCTGTTGAGAGACTTAATCATCCTGGCTACTACTACCTGCCTCACTTAGGATGAAAAGTTATTCAAGACAAGAAAGTAGGTTTATGTAAGATGTTTTACACCTTCCCTCTGACACTGTCCTTTTCCTGAATTGATTTTTACCACTGTACTACCATAGTAATAAGTCAAATACAGTATTAGGGTCAATATGAACTACTGACCGATTGATAGTATTTATTTATGAGTATGATTTTTAACCTTTTTCTTTTCACGGTAGATCCTGTTTTCAAAAGAGATCATGTCAAATCCACACAGAAATAAATGATTAAAATGGGAGCTACTTAGGTTGAAGCATAAATGAGAGCCCTGAATGCTCCCCACTCTTTCATTTCCTCTTTGTTCCTTTCTACTAGTCCTGGACACCATTCAAAAGCCCTAAAACTCAGAACACCTTTTAAAAGCTACCGTGTAATGACATAGGAAACCCCTCACCTTCAAACAGAATGAATATTCCCCTGGTCTCTTATGTTTTCCTAAGAGGCTTAGGGAAACTAACCATAACATTCAAAATTGTAAAATAGTAAAATGAAACATAGTATCACAGCAACTTATTTTTATGTTGACTACTACTCGATTAGGAAACAAATTTGTTTAAATGAAACCAAGGCCAGGCGTGGTGGCTCACGCCTATAATCCCAGCACTTTGGGAGCATGAGGTGGGCAGGTCATTTGAGGTCAGGAGTTCTAGACCAGCCTGGCCAACACGGTGAAACCCAATCTCTACTAAAAATACAAAAATTAGCCAGGCATGGTGGCATATGCCAGTAATCCCAACTACTTAGGAGGTTGAGGCAGGAGAATCACTTGAACCTGGAAGGCAAGGCTGCAGTGAGCTGAGATCGTGCCACTGCACTCCAGCTTGGGCGACAGAGCAAGACTCTATCTCAAAGAAAAAAAAAAAACTGAACTCAAGCTGGGCACAACGGTGCATTCTTAAGAGTCTCAGCTACTTGGAGGCTGAGGTGGAAGGATCACTGGAGCCCAGGAGTTCAAGGACAACTTGGGCAACACAGCGAGACCTCGTCTCTCACAAAAAAAAAAAACTCTTAAGGGCATTTTACCAGCTTTAATTTCAGGGGCTGCACTTTCAGTTAATATATTTGCACCTGTGAGCAGAGACTAAAATTTAATCCTGAGACATCAGGAAACAGCTAAGGATTTTAATACAGAAATATAAAAACATGATGTGAACAAAAACATTAATAGCTTTACTTAGTTTCAATTTCTTTGATCAGTAAATCAAAACTCTAGAAAGCAGGGGGAAAAGAGTAAATTTCCATTTATTTCTTACCATTCTGGTAAGACTTGGCAAACACCAAAATTGCCAACAGGCAGGAAAAAAATTAATCTTATCTGCAAATTAGTAACTCCTTCCTAAAATTTGAGAAAATTAGTAAATTTATCTATCACCTCAAAGAACAATACATAATACTACCAACCCACTCTCCACAAAAGAAATCAGTTAGTAACATTATACCTGTCCGAGTTTCACTGATATCAAAATCCAGTGCTTTAACTGAACTTTCTGGCTGACATGCTAAAATGAGATCATCTTCACATTCAACATCTTCCTCTTCAGTTTTCTTCTTTACATCTGGGCCTATGTGAATATGAGACACAATTACTCTACGATGCAGATAAGAAACGATGCTGTTTTAAAAAATCACTGGGTCTTGGGTTTTTGTTTTGTTTTTTTTTTTTTTTTGAGATGGAGTCTCGCTCTGTCGCCCAGGCTAGAGTACAGTGGGGTGATCTCAGCTCACTGCAAGCTCCGCCTCCCAGGTTCACGCCATTCTCCTGCCTCAGTCTTCCGAGTAGCTGGAACTACAGGTGCCCGCCACCACGCCCAGCTAATTTTTTGTATTTTTAGTAGAGACGGGGTTTCACCGTGTTAGCCTCGATCTCCTGACCTCATGATCCACCTGCCTCGGCCTCCCAAAGAGCTGGGATTACAGGCGTGAGCCACCGTGCCGCGCCCAGGTCTTGGGTTCTAAACACCATTCTTCAATGGTAGGAACCAGCACTCAGCCCATAGGAGAACTGGTTGATTCCTGAGTTGGAGCAAGGAAATTATAAGATGAACCTGGAACGTTGTGTGGATCCACAAACTGGGAAATGCTCAAAAGGAGATGGGGCTTATAAAAAGAACACAGGAGCTAACCTGAAGGGGCCCTTAAAGGTCAAAGCTACAACAATTTGAGCAACAACAACAAAAAAAATGATCTTATGGCATTTTAACCCATGGAGTGAAATAATATACATGAGTCTATACTGATATAAATAATAAACAGATAAACAAATAAATACATAAATGGGGAGGACAGACATCTCTTCCTCATAATAGAATTCCAATTACTAAATGAAGAAGAAATGAAGAAAATAGAAAATCATCATCAGGCAAACACCATAGTAATAAATATTGTTGACAAGTTCCATGGATAGATGCTAAAATTAGTGGCTGAAAGTTTAAGGAGAAACAGGATATTAGCATAGCTTCAAAGTATCTCCCTCAAGCTACAAAGATAAAGATAGTAACCGCAGTGGTTAATCTTACATGTCAACTTGGCTAGGCCACAGTACCCATATATTTGTTTACTTTTGTTTGACACAGTCTCATTATGTCACCCAGGCTGGAGTATGGTGGTGCCATCTCAGCTCATTGCAACCTCCACCTCCCCGGGTTCAAGTGATTCTCCTGCCTCAACCTCCCAAGTAGCCGCAATTACAGGCACGCACCACCATGCCCGGCTAATTTTTGTATTTTTAGTAGAGATGGGGTTTCACTATGTTTGGCCACGCTGGTCCTGAATTCCTGACCTTAAGTGATCCACCCACCTCAGCCTCCTAAAGTGCTGGGATTACAGGTGCAAGCCACTGTGCCCAGCCTCAGTACCCATATATTTGGTTAAACACTATTCTAGATTTTTCTCTGAAGGTATTTTTTGGATGAGATTAATAATTAACTCAGTTACTTTGAGTAAAGCAGACTTTCTTCCATATGGGCCTCATCCAATCAGCTGACGGCCTTAACATGAAAAGACTGACCTCCTCAGAGGTCTTTTCTTGGTAGAAATTTTTCTACCCAGGAAGACGAAATTTTTCCTCTTTCCCCAGAAGAGAAAATTTTTCCAGCAGACCATCTTTGTTTTCAAACCATAACATTCACTCTTCCCTGGATCCCCAGCCTGCCGGCCTATCCTGCAAATTTTGGACTTTCCACCTTCCACAACTGTATAAGCCAATTTCTTAAAATGTATTTCTGTGTGTGTGTGTGTGTGTGTGTGTGTGTGTGTACATACACACATATATATACACACATACATTCTATTGGTTCTGTTTCTCTGGAGAACCCTGACTACAGGATTTACAGTGGAGACATCTGGCAAACACCACCTTAACTGAGATATCAAGGTAAATATCACCAATAATAAGGCATATGATACAGCACACACAGTGGCTCACACCTGTAATCCCAGCACTTTGGGAGATTGAGGCGGGAGCATCACTTGAGCATACGAGTTTGAGACCAGCCTAGGCAACCTCGTCTGTACAAAAAATTTTAAAAGTAGCTGGGAGTACACCACCACTCCCTGCTACTTTTAAAATTTTTTGTACTCCCAGCTCTTTTTAAATTCTTTGTAGAGACAGGGTCTTCCTATGCTGGAGCTACACCCTATATCCCAGCTATATCCTCCAAGCCTGGGAGGATAGCTTGAGCC
Organism: Theropithecus gelada; assembly: GCF_003255815.1. Lineage (NCBI taxonomy): Eukaryota > Metazoa > Chordata > Mammalia > Primates > Cercopithecidae > Theropithecus > Theropithecus gelada. The sequence continues at coordinate 16,529,580 of NC_037686.1, read as the reverse complement.
CGGGAGGTGGAGGCTACAGTGAGCCATATGTTCATGCCACCACACTCCAGCCTGGGTGACAGAGCAATATTCAGTCTCAAAAATTAAAATTAAAATTAAAAATAAGGCATATAGGCCAGGCATGGTGGCTCACGCCTATAATCTCAGCACTTTGGGAGGCCGAGGTGGGCGGATCACTTGAGGTCAGGAGTTCAAGATCAGCCTGGCCAACATGGTGGAACTCCATCTCTACTAAAAACACAAAAACAATTAGCCAGGCATGGTGACAGGCACATGTGATCCCAGCTCCTCAGGAGGCTGAGGCAGGAGAATCACTTAAACCCAGGTGGTGGAGGCTGCAGTGAGCCAAGACTGTGCCACTGCACTCCAGCCTGGGTGACAGAGCGAAATTGTTTCAAAAAAAAAAAAAAGCATATGATATAAATTCCTTGATACGTTGCACTACGAAAGACGCAACAGCATTTTTTTAGTATTCTTGCCAAAAATGGCTAATCTCACTCCAATCGTGAGAAAACACTGGACAAACCCAAATTGAGGGGCATTCTACAAAATAACTATCAGTAGTCTTCGTTAAGTGTCAAGGTTATAAAAGTCAAGAAAACACTGAGTAACTGTTTACAGACTAAAGGAGAGTAAAGAGACACAACAATGGAATACAATGTAGAATCCTAGACAAGATCCTACAACAGCAGAAAGGATATTGGTAAGTTTGTAAAATCTGAATAAGCTCCTTAGTTTAGTTAATAATACCACACCAGTGTCAGTTTTCTGCTCTTGATAACTGTATGATGGTTATATAGCATGTTAACAGGAAATCAGGGTAAAGAATATAAAAGAGCCCTTCATACCATTTTTGTAACTTTTCTGTACGTTTAAAATTAGTTCAAAAGTTTTAGAAATTGTAAACAGCTGTGTATAATCAGTTCAAAATCAGAATTTCTATGCTGAAAAAAATATATAAATAATAAAGAATAAATCTGTACTGAAGATTAACAGTAAAATCAAAATGAATTACTTAACAAGTAAATGACTAGCAGAAGAGACTTCTCATGAGCTATTCTGATCACTAGCTCTTTTTCTTATTAGTTCTTCAGAATTGTTAAGCCTTCCACTTTATTATGAAGTCTACAAAAACAATTTTAAAGAAAAATAATCCAAACAAAAAATTTCTAAAAATTCAAAATCATGAATTATACAACACAAATCAGTAACTCCAAAAGTTAAGGAATGGTTAAACTATATTATGGATACACGTAAGGAAAAATATTATTTTATTTAATTTTTTTTAATTTTTTTTTTTTTTTTTGGAGACTGAGTCTCACTCTGTCACCCAGGCTGGAGTGCAGTGGGGCCATCTCAGCTCACTGTAACCTCCACCTCCCAGGTTCAAGCAATTCTCCTGCCTCAGTCTCCCGAGTAGCTGGGATTACAGGCACCTGTCACCAAGCCCAGCTAGTTTCTATATTTTTAGTAGAGATGGGGTTTTACCATGTTGGCCAGATTGGTCTCAAACTCCTGACCTCAAGTGATCTGCCTGCCTCAGCCTCCCAAAGTGGTAGGATTACAGACATGAGCCACTGTACCCAGAAAAAAATGTCATTTTTAAGATCAATTATTAAAATTTCCTAAGAGTTAAGTGATACAAAAGTTTTCAGAGTCCTAATTTTTTACTATAATATATTCCATTTCTGCAATCCATCTCTAGAAAGGCAGATTGACAAATAACTTGTTTTTGGAATTCTGAGAATACTTTTCTCATAGATGCCCTGCAATGCTACAAAATCAGAACATGGATCATAAAAAGTTGAAGAAAATACTTGGAGAAAGATTGTTATACAGACAATACTTCATGTCATTTATCTCTTTTTTTTTAATGTTTGTGGATACTTAACAGGTGTATATACTTATGGGGCACATGAGATATTTTGATACAGGCATGCAACGTGTCATAATCATACCATAGAGAACCGAGTGTCTATCCTTATCTCTCTGATTTTAATAGAAGCAGTAAAAATACTTGCACTCATAGAAAAATGGTAAAAGGGCTCTAAAAAAAGATACACTGCTATCAACTTTACACTGACTTTGCCAAAGGAGTCCTAAATAGTTTCCCGTAAATAGCTTTCTAAAAAATTAGTAAGTAAACTACCAGGTTCTGTTTTTCTTTTCTTTTCTTCTTCTTTTTTTGGAGACAGGATCTCACCCTGCACCCAGGCTGGAGTGCAGTGGCATGATCATAGCTCACTGCAGCCTTGATCTTTCAGGCTCAAGCAATCCTCCCACCTCGACCTCCCAAAGTGCTAGGATAACAGTTCTTTTTTAATCCCTCTTTTTCTCATATTAAAAACAATTCTAGCGTGTAACAAGAACATCCTATTTGGAAATAACATGTTAAATAGAGTTATTTCACCCTCTCAAAGGCCTTTGTGGTAAGTGAAACAAAGACTAGCAAGTGAAGTAAGAGGAAACACTGAAAACCTCCATGTTGTTCATATACTTAAATGATTCAATAGAAGATTAATAATAGAGCAAAATATAAATGTTCAGATGTTTTAAAATTAGTAGTAATGGCTGCCTAACAATGGGAATACTAAAAACCACTGAACTGTACACTTTAAAAGGGTAATTATGACATATAAATTATATCTCAATAAAAAATTCAACTGCAAAGTTAATTTCTATATCCTAATATTGGTCACTGTGCTTCCCAAAATTCTTTTTCTATAAACACTAGACTCATTTGAAATTAATATCTCAGCTGGATACAGCGGCCCATGCCTGTAATCCCAGCACTTTGGGAAGCCAAGGCAGGTGGATCATTTGAGGTCAGGAGTTCAAGACCAGCCTGGCCAACATGGTGAAACCCTGTCTCTCCTAAAAAGACAAAAATTAGCCAGGCGTGTTGTTATACACCTGTAATCCCAGCTACTTGGGAGGCTGAGGGAGGAGAATTGCTTGAACCTGGGAGGCACAGGTTGCAGTGAGCCGAGATCATACCACTGCACTCCAGCCTGGGTGATGAACTGAGACTCTGTCTCAAAAAAAAGAAAGAAAGAAAGAAATATCTCATTTATGTAGTCTAATAATTCATGAGGAAAGTTACAAAGTTCACATTACCTTAACTATAGTCAAAGAGAACAGAAATTTTCGATCCAAGTTCTTTCACCATAAAATTCTACTTCTATAAAAGTATACAGGAGTCTTCTTTATCTGCAAGGGATATGCTCTAAGACCCTGCAGTGGATGCCTCGAAGCACAGATAGTACTGAGTCCTATATATGCTGTTTTTTCCTATATATACATATCTATGATAAAGTTTATTTTGTAAATTAGTCACAGTAAGAGATTAACAACAATAATTAAAACCAAAATAGGCCAATTATAACAACATACTTTGAGGCCAGGCGCAGTGGCTGATGCCTGTAATCTCAGCCCTTTGGAAGGCTGAGGCAGGCAGATCATGAGGTCAGGAGATTGAGACCATCCTGCCTAACATGGTGAAATCCCGTCTCTACTAAAAATACAAAAAAAAATTAGCCGGGCGTGGTGGCAGGCACCTGTAGTCCCAGCTACTGCGGAGGCTGAGGCAGGAGAATGATGTGAACCCGGGAGGCGGAGGTTGCAGTGAGCCGAGATCACGCCACTGCACTCCAGCCTGGGCAACAGAGCAAGACTCTGTCTCAAAAAAAAAAAAAAACCATATATATATATATATGTGTGTGTGTGTGTGTATATATATTTATTGCACTGCACTTACTCTTCTTGTGATGATGTAAAATTATAAATGCCTATGTGATGAGATGAAGTGATAGAATGGCACAGCCCAAGATTTCATAATATTTTCAGAATGGCACACAATTTAAAACTTATGAATTATTTCTGGAAATTTCCATTTAATATTTTCAGACAACAGTTGACCACAGGTAACTGAAACCATGGAAAGTGAAATCTCAGATAAGGAGGAATACTGTAATATGAAATCAAAGACGCTAAACCTTATAGAAAGAAATAACTATAATTACATAAGTAATGAAACTTTTCAGAGAAACTTGGATTTTATAATATACAAACCTTAAACCAGAATACAGATTTTCATATTAAATTTCAATTAGAGTGTCTACATAAAAATGTAATTATAAGTTAAAAGACTATTGATAGTATTTTTCAATCCTACCTGGTTCTGTCATCTGAGATTTTTGTATTAGAACATCTCTTATTTTCTCCACCCACAGGTAAAGAATACTTTCACCGATATTCTGTCTAAACAAAATTCAGGGAAAACAAAATTTGTTATTTCAAAAATCATCTTCTCAAATTCAAGAAGATATTGACATTTACAATCAAAGACATTATAAACAATCTAACCATTTCTTTTTTAAAATAATTTATAAAAACCTCGGGTTTATCAACATTTGTGTCTGAGTATTTAATACAGGTTATAGCAACCTTAAAAATTCCAGTCGACTCCAAAATTAACATGGCTAACTTTAAAATAAGCAGAAGAGTGGTAACTAAAGAGGGGAATAAACATTTCCAAACTAGATGGATTAGAGAAATATAAATGTGACTTAGTTTCTGTAAGTGGATACAATCTTTCAGTATGATCATTGCTTGATTTTTTTAAACTTTTTACAGAATTTCAAACCACTTATTTGGTACCCTTATCATTTAGTATACTTATCTCAACAACAAAGAATGCAAAGCATATGGGGAACTCCTTCAGGGAGTCAATTTACAAGACCTAAAAGACAATTCAACAATTTTATATTCATATCTTGTTTCTGACAAAACATTCTATTGCCTAATATTCTATTGCCTAAATAAATATTCTATTGCCTAAATTGATAAATTTTGGTTCCAAATGATATTTGGTTGTCCCGGGTAACTAAATCCATCTCAAAGGATCACTGAGAAAAAGAATGTGTCACGGGTTTTGAAGTCATGTCCATAGTTATGTTAAATGATGGCAACAGCAATAAAATAAAGGCCCAAGTGTCTGCTCTTTAGAGAAAGACACTAACTGTAGATAAGTATGGTATGTGTTTAAAGATATCACCACACTACTATACAGCAACACTTCACCTCTTTCCTCTAACAGTTTCCCTTGAAACCATTATCTCTCTTTATTACTACTCATCAGCACCCACCGAAACTTTCAAAACAAGCAGACAGAAAAAAACGTTTTCAAATAATTCTGTACCCTCAAATCCTCCCCATCACACCCCACATCACTACAATTCTTAGTACTAAAACTAAATACTTGTATTGGTTGATATAACAGTAAAGCTATTCACTAAAATGCACTAAGCTGTGTAAAGTTAAACTAATCATTTGATCTGAGTTTCCGTCACCTAATTTTCAGTATTATAAGCTGGAAGAGATGCTTTTTAAAATAAGAACAGTCCAGGGCCGGGTGTAGTGTAATCAAAGCACTCTGGGGGGCCAGGGTGGGCAGATCACCTAAGCTCAGGAGTTCGAGACCAGCCTGGGCAACATGGCAAAATCCCTTCTCTACAAAAAAAAATACAAAAATTAGCCAGATGTGGTGGTGCCTGTAATCCCAGCTACTCAGGAAGCTGAGGTGGGAGGATTGCTTGAGCCTGGGAGGTGGAGGTTGCAGTGAGTGGAGATCGTGCCATTGCACTCCAGCCTGGGCAACAGAAAAAGACTCCTTCTCAAAAACAAACAAACAAAGAAAAACAAAAAACAGAAAACAAACAAAAAAAACCCAGCCAGATGTGGTTGCTCGCACCTATACTCTCAGCACTGTAGGAAGATAGCTTAAAACCAAGAGTTTGAGACCAGCCTGGGCAACAAAGCGAGGCTCCGTTTCTGCAAGAAATTCAAAAACTTAGCCAGGCACAGTGATGGGTGCCCGTAATCCCAGCTACTTAGGAGGCTGAGGTGGAAGGATCACTTGAACCCGGAAGTTTGGAGGCTGAAGTGAGCTATGATTGTGACACTGCACTCTAGCCTGGGCAACACAGCAAGACTCAAAAAACTAAAAAAAAAAAAAAAATTTAAAGAATAAAAAAAAGATAGCTGCTAGTTTAATGCTGACAATATTATCCCCTTTCTACAGATGAGAAAACAGACACAAAGAGATGCCACTATTTTAAAAACTGACTCCAAAAGTCTGACTGAAACAGCCTTAACCTCAGCTAGACTAAACTTTATGTGGGCCCATTCCTGACTCTAGGACCTTACCTCCCTTTTCTTAGAGCATTTTCTGTACAGAACTTGTCACTGTAAATTCCTTCTCTGTCTCTTTGAGATATATGTAAATCGTTTTATAGAAAACTTTAATTGGTTTTACAACCCAGGAAATGTCTTTCTCAAGGACCTGGGAACCATCCCTTTGAAACACATCATCAAAGAAGACAATGCCCTTATCTTCCAGTCTCTATGGAAGTAGAGGAGGCTAACTTCAACGGGTACGTATTAGTAAACACACATGGCCTACTTACAAAGAGAAATATTTGCAGACTCAACAATGACTTAATATGCCCAACACACCCGATTAATGGTCCCACATAATATCTTTCAGTACTTTTGCACTAGCTCATCCTGGCCCTTAAAAACCCATCTGCCTTTTGTTTCAGAGGAGTTGAGTTTACACTTAGTTCTGGCCTCTTTCCCTTATTGCAGGGGCCTTGAATACAGTCTTCCTTGTCTGTTTAACTTTATCCAATGTAATTTTTGATTCAAGAAGCCTCACTCACCAACATTAAAACCTAAGATTCCATGATGCATCAAAAGGTGAAGAGATGTAGAAAATTTCAAAAATTATCTTCTTGGATTCTAAATTAAATATTGCTATAATGGAAATTCACAAAATCAAACACTATAAAAAACTTGTAATCCTTTTCATTTTATCTTAAACAGTATCATATTCTAAGTATTTTAAATGTATTTACTTTTTGTTTTATCAAAATATTTTCATTTATTCAAAATATTCATATGCAAAATATTTAAATAAAAATTAAGGGCTGGGCACAATAGCTCATGCCTGTAATTTCAACATTTTGACATGCAGAGGCAGATAGATCACACGAGGCCAGGAATTTCAGATAAGTCTGGGCAAGGTAGCGAGACCCTTTCTTTACAAAAAAAAATACAAAAATTAGCCAGTGGTGGCACACCTATAAACCCAGACACTCGGGAAGCTAAGGCAGGAGGATCACTTGGGCCCAGGAGGTCAAGGTTGCAGTGAACTATGATCATGCCACTGCACTCCAGCCTAGGTAACAGAGAGAGACCCCATTTCAGGAAAAAAAAAAGTAGGTACAATAACCAAACTAACCTACATCTAATCAATCACCAAATCCTAGCTTATATATATATATATTTTTTTTTTTTTTTGAGACGGAGTTTTGCTCGTTGCCCAGGTTGCAGTGCAATGGCGCGATCTCAGCTCACTGCAACCTCTGCCTCCTGGGTTCAGGTGATTCTCCTGCCTCAGCCTCCCAAGTAGCTGGGATTATAGGCATGCGACACCACGCCTGGATAATTTTGCATTTTTAGTAGAGATGGGGTTTCTCCATGTTGGTCAGGCTGGTCTCTCTCAAACCCCTGACCTCAGGTGATTCGCCTGCCTCAGGCTCCCAAAGTGCTGGGACTACAGGCATGAGCCACCGCGCCTGGCCAATATATTTTTAAGTATTTAACTGACCTTCTTCTCCATTCGTATTCTTGTTGCCTTAATAAAGGCCTCCACTATATCCCTCCTGAGTTACTGACTGCTCTTCTAAAGAGTCTCTTCTTCACAGACTTACTTTTTATTTATTTATTTTTGAGACAGTGTCTCACTCTATCATCCAGACTGGAGTGCAGTGACTTCACTTCGACCTCCTGGACTCCAGTGATCCTTCTACCGCAGCCTTCCAAGTAGCTGGGATTACAGGCACACCCCATCATATCCAGTTAATTTTTATTTTTTAAATTTCTATAGAGATGGGGAAGGTCTCACAATGCTGCCCAGGCTGGTCTCAAACTTCTAGCTTCAAGCAATCCTCCCACATTGGCTTTCGAAAATGCTGGCATTACAAACAAAAGCTACCACACTTGGCTCATGTTTAATTTTTAAAAACCTGTATTTTTCCCTTGCTGCCCTCTGCTGGAATTATATGGAAAATATGATTAAAAGTTGTCACAAAGGCCAGGCGCAGTGGCTCATGCCTGTAATCTCAGCACTTTGGGAGGCTGAGGCAGGTGGATCACTTGAGGTCAGAAGTTCAAGACCAGCCTGGCCAAAATGATGAAACCCCATCTCTATTAAAAATACAAAAATTAGCCAGGTGTACAGGCGCTCACCTGTAATCTCAGCTACTCAGGAGGCTGAGGCACGAAAATTGCTTGAACCTGGGAGGCAGAGGTTGCAGTAAGCTGAAATCGCACCACTGCACTCCAGCCTGGGCAATACAGCGAGACTCAGTCTCAGAAGAAAAAAAAAAAAAGTTGTCACATAAAAGTTTTAAAAATAAATCCAGGTGTGATGGTATGTGCCTGTAGTCCCAGCTACTTGGGAGGCTGAAGCAGGAGGATCACTTGAGGCTTGAGCCCAGGAGTTCAAGGCTAGCTTGGGCAATACAGTGAGGCCCTATTTTAAAAAAAAAAAAAAGTTTTACAAGTAAGACGTGTATTTCTATTTAGACTACATGTGTGAAAATAATAACCACTGGACCAAGGTTATTCGAGCACGTTTAATAAACAAGACACCATATCCCACCATTAGAACAAACTATAATTTCTGACACTTCCTAAGTCTCAAATAGCTCAAGTGAACTAGTTAAAGAGAAAAGGAAAGTTGTGTCCTGTGGGAAGGTATCTTTTAGTAAAAGGAGGATGTTTGGGATAGGGGATAGGCAGGTGAAGAGCCACTTCTGAGTGTATGACATTGTACACGGGTAAGAAAAAACACTAACTGATGAATGTGATTAACATGATGGAAGTTAAGTGTGGAAAGATTTCCAAGGAGGAAGTGGTCAATATCACCAAAAGTTAGGTAAGAGCTGAAAAATGGCCACTACATGAACAATTCTGGTGTTAATGGTGAACAAATCCGCAGTATACTGATCTTATTCTATTCGGGGGCTGGGGGTAGTGGGCAGATAAATTGGCAAATAAGAGAGGATTATAGAAAGAAGTTTGTTGGGGGCACAAAAGTTGGAGTGGCCAATAATGTTAGGGAGAGATCTCAGAAAACATTTAATTAAGGAAATACTTATACTTCCGCCAAGGATGATGGAATCACTAAATGGGGACCCAAGAAAGACCATACTTGCTCTAGGCAGGAATAAGTAGAATGGATTCCACAACAACTTACCATTTTCTAATTAAATATTTTGGAAGGAAAAGAAACCTGGCCTGGATCCCAGGGACACAAAGAGGGACTGTCACTGTACCAAATGGAGTGGCCACCTAGAACATATAATACAATCCTTACTAGATCCTGGATTACAGTAAAACTGATATTCCAGAACATTATTTATTTTACTAAATTATTTCATTGAAATTAATCTAAATCATAGTTATATCTTCTCTAGACAACTGCATTAGCCCCCTAACTGATGTCCCACATCTACTCTTGCTACCTTCCAAACTACTTCAAACAGAAATAGATGATCTTATTTATTTATTTATTTATTTATTTATTTATTTATTTATTTTTGAGACAGAGTTTTTGCTCTCGTTGCCCAGGCTAGAGTGCAGTGGCGCAACCTCGGCTCACTGCAACCTCCGCCTTCCAGTTTCAAGCGATTCTCCTGTCTCAGCCTCCCAAGTAGCTGGGATTACAGGCGCCCGCCACCATGCCCAACTAATGTTTTTGTATTTTTAGTAGAGACGGGGTTTCACCGTGTTGGTCAGGCTGGTCTCGAACCGCTGACCTCATGATCCACCTGCCTCAGCCACTCAAAGTGCTGGGTTTACAGGTGTGAGCCACCACACTGGCCCTAGAATGATCTTTTTTAAATGAAAATATTATCATGGCCAGACATAGTGGCTTAAACCTGTGTCTCTGCACCTTGGGAGGCCAAGGCAGAACTGCTTGAGGCCAGGAGTTTGAGACCACCTGGACAACAAACCAAGGCTCCATCTCTACAAAAAAATAATTTTTAAAAAAATTAGCTGAAGGCAGAGCATGGTGACTCGTGCCTGTAATCCTAGCACTTTGGGAGGCCAAGGTGGGTGGATCATTTGAGGTCAGGAATTCGAGACCAGCCTGGCCAACATGGTGAAACCCTGCCTCTACTAAAAATACAAACATTGGCTGTGCGTGATGGCAGGCGCCTATAGTCCCAGTTACTTGGGAGGCTGAGGCTGAAGAATTGCTTGAACCCGAGAGGCAGAGGTTGCAGTGAGCAGAGATCACACCACTGCACTCCAGCCTGGGCGACAGAGCAAGACTCCATCTCAAAAAAAATTTTTTTTAATTATTTAATTAAAAAAAATTAAAATTAGCTGGGCATGGTGGCACGTATCTATAGTTCCAGCTACTCGGGAGGCTGAGGTGGGAGAAATCGCTTGAACCTCGGAGGTCAAGACTGCAGTGAGTCACTATTGTGCCACTGCACTCCAGCCTGGGCAAGAGAGCAAGAACCTGTCTCAAAAAAACAGAGAAAATCTTATCATGGCACCCTACTACCTAAAACCCTTCTCTACTTCCAACTATTCTTAGTATAAAGACAGAATCTTTAACATAACCTACAAAACTCTGGAGGACCTGTCTTGTCTACCTCTCCAGGTCCTTTTCCTACCATATTCCCTCCATCTCATCCTGTCTCTTACCACTGCATATCACCATCACTGTTTCCTACAACGTGCCAAGCTCCCTGACACCAAGCCTTGTGCTATGGCCTCTCACTGGAATTATCATTCCCTAATTAACTCTGCTTTTAAGTCAAACAAGCCATCCCTCACCTCCTAGACTATGTCAGGTCTTGTTTCAAATTCAATTAGTTTGGCGTATCTTCCTTTCATAGAACTTACCACAGCTATTGTTATATTCATTTTTACAATGTTATAAGTAATACCTCTCCCCCACCAGAAATTCTAACTGCCATGATAAAGGGCACTTCTGTTCATGCTAGCCATACCTGCACCCAGGATCTAGTACAGTGCTTGCCATGTAATATTTATTGAATGAAGGAATGAATGAAAAATATAGCCCATCAAGAGATTCTGAGTCTTATGGCCTAATACAAGGGAAATTACCACTCAAGGTACATAGACATTTAATACATAATTACACTTAGGATTCTGTCATCAATTTCATTCTACATAGCCTATGAAAATACCAAATCAAGAGCAGTATCTCTGAATTTACTTTCACAGTTGGCTAAGTGTTTTTTTTAATTAAGATCCTTTTAGCAAATAATTTTTTTTAATTTATTGAGCTTGAGATGGGGGTCTCACTGTATTGCCCAGGCTAGTCTTGAACTCCTGGGTTCAAGCAATCCTCCCATCTCAACCTCCTGAATAGCTGGGATTACAAGCCTATGCCATCATACCCAGCTTGGCTAAGTGTTTTTTATAGTTATTAGCTCTAAATGTTGCTGTATTTTTGTATCTAAGTAGAAGCTATCAAATGTATATATAAAATTATATAACTAACCTTTCAAGGTCTCTTCAAGTGAATTCTTTTTGTTAAAGCAGAAGTAGCTTTAAAAAGTTTAGAAAGGTTCTAACAAAGGGTTCACAGGTTCAACAAAAGCCCACAATACAATCACTAACAGAATTATTTTTTAAAAATTACCTGTCACTTACATATATATTTCCTCGAGGCTATTTGATAAATCCGCGCGTTCTTGCCCTTTAAGCCAAGGAGCACTAAGATTAAATAAAACAATTAAGAAGATTATTCAAGAATTATGTTTATATCTCAAATTACTGATTACATCACAAATTTTTTTTGGCTTTAAAAAATTATTTTCATAAAATGGTCTTATATTTGTATAAATCTATATAGTCACAAAATGCTTTAATTAGCATTAATTCATTCAGCCTTCCCAAGAAACCATGACAAAACCCACACCAAAATTACTCTGTTTTAATGGTTTAAAAATTGGCCAGGCGCGGTGGCTCATGCTTATAATCCCACCACTTTGGGAGGCCGAGGCGGGCGGATCACGAGGTCAGGAGATCAAGACCATCCTGGCTAACATGGCGAAACTCCGTCTCTACCAAAAATACAAAAATTAGCTAGGCACAGTAGTGGGCACCTCTAGTCCCAGCTACTCAGGAGGCTGAGGCAGGAGAATGGCATGAACCCGGGAGGTGGAGCTTGCATGAGCCAAGCACGCCTCTGCACTCCAGCCTGGGAGACAGAGCAGGACTCCATCTCAAAAAAAAAAAAAAAAAAAAAATTTCTGAAAAGGATATTTATGTTTACAAGCATTCTATATCTATCATTTGCAATAAATAAAAATAAAAATTTACAGAACCATTATTAACAGTAAACATTAATGCTATGGTTTTAAAATATGTGCACAAAAAAACTAATAGGTAAAAATTCTAGTAATTGAGTTTTTTTTTTTTTTTTTTTAAGGCTAATTAAGTGAAGCAGTGGGAGTGAAGAAACAAAGTAATCTAACCAGTTGTGATCAATTACTGGTTATAAATCAATTACTGGTCTACAATCAGACCAGCCTAGTAATTGAGTTTATGCAATTCTGTTCCCCAGGGTTTATACATATTACTGGGTGACGGGGCCAAGGTAGATGAAATATCACTTGCATCAACAGGTCATGACTCATAAAAGATTAAGCTTGGGCTTCTAAGAAGATGGTTCGTCAACCTCAATGGGGAAAGGGGCAGGGAGAAACACCAGAAGCACCATAAGTAACTCCTGGAAGGCACGCAGTCTTACATGTACATCAAGGAACTGTGGTTAGGTCAGGAGAACTAGGTTTGGAGAAACTCTAACGGCCAAGGTTTCTAGATTACCAGGCTCAAGAGGAAGGTTTCCTTCCTCATCTCTAAAGACAATTCTGCAGCTACTTCACCTCTACGAACCTTGTGATTCTCTTTCATACAAAGTGGCATATTCCACTGTTTTATAGAATTTAATTTTTATTTAAATGCTCTATACCAAACCCAAAAGGTATTTTTAATTTCTATATACATTTTAATAAGAAAGATATTTCCCGTAAATGCAAAGTACAGTATAAACATCTTTCAAAATATAATCTTTTTATAACAATATAAATGTAGAAATACAGCTTACTTCAACTGGTAGATAGGTGGAGCTGTACCTGGGTATTCATTTGGCAGCATCACCTACAATGCAGGTTCAAAAACATCTGTTTACACTTCATCAAGGTTCAAAAGTAACCATATTTACAAAGCTAGCAACCGGACAAAAAGGGCAAGGAGGACAGAGGTGAAAGGAAAAGGAAAACTGAAATATGGACATTATACCCTGACCCCAAGTGGATGGAGTGGCATTATAATATTTTCTGGGCACTTTTCAGTATTTCAAAAGAAATACTACAAAAATCCTAGGAAACACTATTAACTATATGAAACAGCTAACATACAATAGAGAACCATACACATACTTCTTTTCAAATCAGTATTATAAAAACAAACACTGGCAAAAACTGTTTTGCCTCCTTTATGCTGAAAGTACATACAAGCAGTCATCAAAGATTAAGCACTAAGAAAAGCCATAGCTGACCTTTTCATTTATTTTATCCTAATTACAACTGATAATTGATCATTGATTCTCAATAAAGAAATGAGTGTCTCCTCTACCAGTCATCTACATTATTAACCTCTCCTTCCTTTTAAATGTTAGGCATCTTTCCAGGTTTGGAACCTTTCCTGTTAGATGAAGAGAATAATGAAGGGAAGAAAAACTACAGTCTCTCAAGGGTACATTAACACTTTTAAATGATTAAAAGCACTGGATTAGAAAGATTGAAACTATCAATCAATGTATGATTTCAAAGTGATCTGAGATGTAACTGCCCACGTGTTTCACCACTGACAAAAGCCAACAACAATTTAGAAAACAACACAAATAATCACTAGAATACAGAAGTCAACCATATAGTTAATATTGTAACTGAAAGATGGCTGCAGGGAAGGGGGAAAAAGTACCTGCAAGCAAAGCGTCCATTTGGGGTCATCTATATCGTCGCTAATTCTAATACAAAATATTTTGGCACAGTCGTCAATGACACACCATTCCTCGCCATAAATGGCTGCCATTGCTTCAATTTCCTCATTCTGAAAGAAATTGATGTTTTAAAAAGTCAACAAATGTACATATCTTAAAATCCTATTCTTACTACTTTATAAGGTATTCGCATTCAACATTACCAGCATAGATAAAAGATTCCTAGACGAGCCTTACCAGGCCAAATGTTTCTTAAGAGCAGGTCACCGTGTTCTACTCTCTGGGTGGTTGCTAGGCGCTACTCCAATGACTGGAGCCAGGCTTGCTACTGCGTTACTGTGTTTTTGGCCACTACTGAGCCAAAATTTAATATATATGCACTCCCATACTTTGTAATGACCATTCACACATGAAAAGATAAACCTATCTTCTCTGTTCCACCTTCTCTTTTTTAACAGGTAATCTCCACCCCGACTCCCACCCCCAATAGCTCTGCCCCACATTATCTGTGTACTCCTCCTGGGTGTCTCACTGGTTCTTTCGAATGAAATTTTGTGTGGTGGGGAGGTGGGGAGGGGATACACAAGGACTGGATGGGTGGGTGGGTGGTAATCAAACCCTTAAAACATTTCATAAATTATTCTTTGGGCTTGGGGTTAAAACAGAAAAATAACTGGAGGACCTAAAGGGAAAAGATGGGAAGCAAAGCATCCATTCGACTTCGCAGCATTTCATTTTGTACTCACAGCCCTGTAGGAAAAGACATATGATCGCCCACGTGAACAAGGCACAGGGAAAGCTCGATGCCAAGGACCAGAAGGAGTGAGATTCGGTGGGCTCTCGGGGACGTGCAGGGTCTGGGCTATTGCCCAGTTTGCAAAGGGGGAAACCCGAATTCTTAAGTGATTTGTCCAAGATGACCCGGCGGCGGCAGGGTGGGGAGCGAAACCCTGGTTTTTGCCTTCGGCCCAGAGCTGCTTAGTCGCGTGTTAATGGTTGACGAGGACACCGTCCGAGACAGGCCCAGCCCGCGACCGCCGAGGAGCTGCAGGCCTAAGAGCGCTCGCCGAGAGGAAGCACCGGAAAAATGGAACGCGGTGGAGCAAATGGCGTGGCCGGTGCTGGCGGAACCCGGGGCTGCCCCGGGCGGAGTGCCCCTCGGCTGAGGAGGACTGGGGTGGCGAGGCGAGCCCGAGCCGAGCCTGGAGAGTCGGCACCCCGCCGGGGCCTCACCTGCCTCTGGTCGCTCCCTGCGTCCCCCTCAGCCATGTGGCCCAGGGACCGGCCCTGCAGCCGCCGCCTGCCAGGTCCGGAGCGCGGGGGCGGGGCGCTGCGGCTGCGAGCCGAGAGCTGGCTGCGGCGCGGCCGGACCCGGAACCGCAACCCTGCCACGCCGCGCAGCCGGCATCTGCTTCCGGGTTGCGGGCCGAAGGCTGCAAGGGGCTCTGGGCTCCCGGGTTTGTTGTGGGGTTCTCCGTTGGGGCCTCGCTCCCGCCTTTCCACTCTCCCGTAGGGCAAAGACACAGGGAAAGCCGGCCCTCCCGAGTTGCTGCGGGAGGCTTTCTTGGCTCTGTCTCCTGGGAATGTGCCGGGGCGGGGGGCTTTTGCTTGCCCATTGCGGCCCTGGCGCCATCGGAACGCCAGGAGACTTTGGGGAGTCATTTACCGCCGCGTCCCGGGAAGGGACTCAAACCTCAGTCCACAGCCCCAGACTCGTCTTTACATTCCCAGGCAAAGGTTTTGTGTGTTTGTTTTTAACATGTTTCAAGTTTTGTCGGATTTTGGCAAAGTTAGGAGAACAGAGAAGGCTGGCGGTAATTTTGAAAGCGTGAGGAGAAACCTTATTCTCCCATTCACTGTTGTATTGCGATCGTTTTCTTTAGTCTCCTTGAATATTGTGGGGGCAACTTTTGTGCGAGATAGTAGTTATGCCAGTCAACTAGAGCATTGATTCATTTTCCCAAAAAATGAATCAGTTTGCCATTACTCCCTCGCCGATAACACACGTTCCATGACATTCTAATACATTGGTTATGAATTATATCAACCACCTTATTCAAGACACCTCAATCTGGCAGTTATTCTCTTGATTGCAAGGCATCCTTGCTTGCTTCACTTTTCTTCACACATAATACACAAAAACTCAAAATACTACATCTTTCTTCCTTAATCATGGTTATTTTTCTGGCCCCCTTTAAAACTGTTCTCTTAAGATAAATCATTGTACAGAAAAATAAAACTCTTCGCAGAGTTAGGAGTTCAACAGCTGTAGAGAATTCCACTTACAATGAGTATAAGCCTTGTGGATTTATTAATTCAACAGACATTTATTAGGCTCTTACCGTGCTAAACATGGGAGATGCAAAATCATATGTCATACATTGCCTTTAAGGGGCTAAGATGTGAAGGGAACAAAAGTAAACCTGAACCAGAAGTACAGTAATGAATCTCTTAAAGATTGGATAAGTTCTGAGAAATTTACCCTTAGGCGGTTTCGTCGTGACAGTGTGAACTTCATAGAGTAATATACTTACACAGACTTGGATGGTGTAGCCTACTACTTATCTGGGCTATGTATCACCTGTTGCTCCTAAGCTACAAATCTGTACAGCATGTTACTGTACCGAATAGGTAGTTGTAACACATGGTATTTATGTATCTAAACAAAGAAAAGGTACGGTACAAATATGGTAGTACAAATGCCGTAAGGTATGGTAATACAAATACCATATTACAAATACGGTATTGGACATGCAAGTGGTGTTATGAGACCACTGTCATATATTTGGTCCATCAGCATAAGTCACTGTAACCTCCTGGGCTCAAGCAATCTTCCTGCCTCAGTTCCTCTAGTAGCTAAGACTATAGGCATGTGCCACCGTACCCAGCTATTTATTTTTATATTTTGTAGAGTTGGGGGTCTCACTGTTGCTCAGACTGGTCCCAAACGCCTAGCCTCAAATGATCCGCCATCCTCAATCTCCCAAAGCCCTAAGTTTACAGGTGTGAGCCACCACACCCATCCCTGAACTCTTTCTTCACTGACTTTTTCATATTTCTTACAGCTTCTATGCAAACATAATGGTTTTCACACTTTTTAAAAAGGCCGTGGAGCCTTTTCTTCAATGAAAGTTTATGTAAAACAAATTTGTTCTGGCTGAAATGAAAATAGGACTGATTGTTCTGGCTGAAGTGGAAATAGGACTGAAGTCCCAAGTACTCAGCAGTACTCCCTCCCTCCCCGCAGCCCCACTAAAACTTTAAAACCCAAGTTTGAAAAACGCCACGTTAAAACTTAACCTTCTAAACAAAGCACAATATATTCAATTAGTTACACATAGTACCTCTATTCTAACCACATATCATAGCAACCCAGACCATCTTCTACAGATTACACTCATGATTTTCTATTATTAATTCCTATTTCCTCAAAGCTATAACCTTTTAAGTCTTCTTTTGAGCTCAAATTCTAAATGGAAATGACTCTGCCAAAGGGAACAGAAAAAAACCCTCCCCATTTCTCTGGCCTGCATTAGCATGTAGCCAATACAGAGAACCCTGAATAAGGCCCCAAAGTTGGACATGCAAGGAGCCCTTTGAAAAGAAAAGAAGTAATTTAAAGTAACAAGTGTAGTAGTCAACCTACATTTTGAAGAATGTGCTGGAAAAATGCAAGATGGTATAGACAATTCAGTTGCAAAAGACTACTTGGTGTAAACCTTGAGCAGTTTCCTAAGCAGAGACTGAGAATACTCTGCAAATAAAAACACAGTCCTGGATCCAAGACGGGGTCTCTCAGACAGATTCCAGTGATGTACACATCCATTTACTCAAATGGTTACTGGCTGTCTCCCTTAAACTCAGTATGTTCACAACTGAACTCAATCACTTTTTCCTAAACTTACTCCTTTTTCTATATTCCTCAGTTCAATAATTGGCAACCCTTGGACCCTTGCATCCATAATTGTCCAAGATGAAAACTGGAAGACATACTATACTATACTCTTCATTCCTTACCTCCATACCCAGGCAGCAAGTTCTGATGACTCTGATTTCTTGATAGCCCTTGTATTCCTCATACTCCTTCCTAATCTTACTGATTGCATCTGGACCTTCTTCAGGTTATCCTCCTCTCTCGCCTCTGCCAAAGTAATCAAACTGTGTAAGTCTGTTCATGTCTCCTCCCTTGAAATCCTTTAGTTGCTCCCCCTTGCTTTCGTGATAACACTTAAACGCCTTAACTCACAAGATATGTTCCTGGTCATCTCTCTAATTTCATCTCTCGTTGTTTCAGCCATAACAGCTTAATCTACTTAAGCATTCTTTGAAGAAAGAAATCCATTGCTTCTGGAAAGTATGAAACTGCTGTTTTATGCAGTAGACACAATATAGGGAATTGAGCCAAGATATGCAAAGGGGTCAGGATGGTAACTGCACAAATCTTCAGGCAATCAGGAGGAGATGCACATCCCCAAATCCCTGAGAACTCACACCTAGAAGATAAATTTATGATAACTGGCTGCACCAAACTTTCTATGTAGGGTGGATTTTGGAGCCCAATATTGATAGGAGGGGCTTGAAACGTTTTGCTTAAGATTAAGAAACATACTGTCCATGCCAAATAATTGGAGGGGGAAAAGGAGATGATTGACATCATAGAGGGTCAAAGCCCTCTCTTGGCACCAAAAACGAATGCACATATGCAGGTGATACAGAGATAATCATAAAGGGATTGTACAAGTAGTATGACAAGAAGGGCTTGACAGCTGTGATTTTACACAAGGAGGAATGAGTTATTTGAATGGCAAAAATCTAACCTAGAATTGTGTATATCTGTTTTCCACAGAATTGCCTGGCACATCAGGCGTGAGGCATTAAACCTGCGAAGAGTTCTCAATAACCCATTTAGATAGCCTGAATAAGACGCTTTCAAGTATTCTCTAGGCCCTTGCTACTTAAAGTGAGGTCTGTGGACCAACAGCATGTTATCCGAGGGCTTATTAGAAATACAGAAACTTAGGCCGCACTTCAGACCTACTGAATCTGCATTTTAATGAGATTCCCAGGTGATTTGTATGCACATTAAATTTTGAGACTCTTGTGTGATGACCGAGAAAAAGCACCTCTTCAATCTTAGCGGGAAGAGTAATTGACTGAGGGCTCCAGCTACTGGGCTCAGAGATCTATTGCTATGCTTGCACTGAAACCACGTTTTTCGTGGGCAGCTCTCAGGCAAGAGTATGGCACAGTTACTCAGTAGGCCTACTTTTGGGAGACAGGATTCCTCTGATGGGGTGCTTGGGCTCCATACCTTGCTGAACTTTCCTTAGAAAAATGCCACACAACCTTCCTCTACTTCGTTTTATTTTTTATTTCTTAGAGACAGGATCTCACTCTGTCACCTGGGCTGGAGTGCAGTGGTGGGAATCATAGCTCACTGAGGCCTCGATTTCCAGCGCTCAATCAATTCTCCCACCTCAGCACCCCCAAGTAGCTGGGACTACAGGCACACACTGCCACACCAGGCTAATTTTTAAATTTGTTTTAGAGTCAAGGTCTCACTGTGTTGCCCAGGCTAGTCTCAAACTCCTGGGCTCAAGGGATCTGCCTGCCTCAGCCTCCTAAAGTGCTGAGATTATAGGTGGGAGCCACTGTGCCTGACCTTGTCAGTCTTATTATCTCTATTTTAACATTAATGCTGGTCATTACACCTAACCTCCAAAAGGCATGTGGTATAATGAGGCATGTCTGACCTCCCTTCCCATCGTGGCCAGGAATTCAGTTTTTCAGTTTTTTTTCTAGAGTCCCCTTGGCCAAGAGGGAGTTCATTCAGTCACTAAAAGGGCTCAGGATTTTATTTTAATTTCTAAGACCCTTCCCTTCTTTCTATTCCAGCTGCTCACCTTAGTTCAGGCCGTATCACCTCACCCCTATACTACTGCAGGGACATCTTAGCTCCTCGTCCTGACTCCAGACTTTTCCCTTCCACCCATCCTGCCTTCAGCTAACAGAGCTCTCTCGTTAAAGCATCCACTGTTCAAAAGCCTCTTCATCTGCATTCCCAACCTCAGGAAATGGCTCCTCTACTTGCCAGTTGCATGAACCAGACACATGGCAGCCATCCTTTATCTTCTTTGTCCCTCATCCCTCTCATGCAACCATCACCAAGTTCCTTCTGTCCCATCACCTAAGTATCCCCTGAATCTGTCTACTGATACTTTGCACCATCCCCATAGTTCCCACAAAAATTCAAGCCGCTGTTATCTATTGACGGAGCCCCCTGCAACAGCCTCCTTGCTGGTATTCTTGCTTCCAACATTACCATCTTTGAACCCATTCTCCACATCGCCACAAGCTTTGTCCCTATGATGGAAATCCAGTACTGTGACTCTCCTGCTTGAAACTCTTTGGGCTTTTAACTCCACGGCCCTGAGAATGAATCTCAAACTTTATGACACAGTATAGGGTCCTTTGAGATATGGCTCCTGCTTCTCTCTCCAGTCTCATCTTTTCACCCCAGCTGTCTCTAGCACCTTAGGTTCTAACCTCACTGAACTACACTCCTGATAATGAGGCACATTATTGCTTGCCTACTACAGTCCTTCTTGCATGTCACTCCCTGTATGTGGGATGTTCTCTCCTCCCACGTCTCACCTATTTCTATATACATCTTTTTAAACTCAGCTTCCTTAATGCCAGTTACTAAGTCTTCATCCTTTTATCCCCAGCTTGCAGTACAGTGCCTAGCACCTTGTGGCCCTCCATCCAGAGAAGGTAAATACATTGTGGTCTTATAGATAGTTAAGAGACAGAGAACTGGGATTTGATCCAACTTTCTGATTCTAAATTTTGTGTACATTCCATTTCCCTATACTGCCTTCTTATAAAACATCTTAGACATAAAGCCCCAGTTCATTTCATTCATTTAACGATGATTTCTTGATTTCTGAATATGTGCCATGCACTATGTTAGATAAAGGGAATAAACTGGTAAGCAAGGCATTCCTGCTAAAAGGCCAATCTACTTCTAGATTAAAGATGAAAGATAGCTAAATCAAGAGTCATTTGCAGACCATGTGATGATCATAGGAGTAAGTACAAAGTAATAGGACAGCATGTAGGAAGGGCCCCTAACCCAGCCATATGGAGTCAAGAAGGCCTTTGGAGAGAAGTGATTTTTTTTTTTTTTTTTTTTTTTTTGAGATGGAGTCTTGCTCTGGCACCCAGGCTGGAGTGCAGTGGCACAATCGGCTCACTGCAACCTCTGCCTCCTGGTTTCAAGCCATTCTCCTGCCTCAGCCTCCCCAGTAGCTGGGATTACAGGCATGCATCACCATGCCCAGCTAATTTTTGTATTTTAGTAGAGACGGGGTTTCACCATATTGGCCAGGCTGGTCTCGAACTCCTGACCTTGTGATCCGCCTGCCTCGGCCTCCCAAAGTCCTGGGATTACAGGCGTGAGCCACCGCACCCGGTGAGAAGTGATTTTTAAGCTCAGACTGCATGAAGCATAAATATCAGGAAGACGAAGAAACTGGGGAAGCATTCAAAGCACCAAAGAACAACATGGACAAAGGCTCTAAGCATCAGAGACCACGTCAATACTGGGAACTGAAAGTTGTTCAAAATTGCTGCAGCGTGAAATACCATGGTGATAGTGATTAGAGGTGAGTCTGGACATACGCATGGCTTTATGATGCTAAGGGGTTTAGACTATGTCCCAAAAGATGTAGAGCTGAAGCGGGGAGTGGACTGGTGGTGCTCCTGTGGTCCCAGCTACTAGGAGACTAAGGCTGGAGGATCCCCTGAGCCAAGGAGTTAGAGGCTGTAGTGCACACCATGATCGCATGTGTGAATAGCCACTGCACTCCACCCTGGGTGACATAGCAAGATACTGTCTCTACCAAAAAAAAAACAAAAAAAAAAAAAACAAAAAAAAAAAAACTGAGTTGAATTTTCAGCAAGGGAATTAATAGATCAGATTTAAATTTTGGAAATATCCTCTGACTACAAAGTAAAGAATAGATTGGGGTTGTCGGGGCAGGGAGAAAGCCAGGATGGGGAGGATAGAGAAAGAGAGTGCTTACCTCCAAGAAAAAGAATATAAAAAGGAAACAAGAGGTTGGGGGGAAGAAGAGAAATTGAGCTTTTGGTTGAGATTCATTAATTGATGTGCAAGTCAGAGGCTTGGGAGTGACACTGGGACCCCAGTTAGAGACTTGGGAGACAGGAGTGTATAGAAAGTTATTGTAGCCATGGGAGTATACGTGCTCTCCTAAGAAGAGTGCAAGGGGAAGTAGAGTTTCAGGCAGAATGTTCAACAATTAAGAGATAAAGCCAAGAACTAGGAGCTCAGGAAAACTAACAGAAGAGCATCTCAGAAGAAGGGAGTGACAGAGTCTCACTCTGTCACCCAGGCTGGAATGCAGTAGCATGATCATGGCTCACTGCACCACCTGGGCTAAAATGATCCTCCCATCTCAACTTTCTGGATAGCTGGGATTACAGGTGTGTGCTACCACGCTCGGCTAATTTTTGTTTATTTTTTTGTAGAGATGAGCTCTTACTGTGTTGCCCAGGCTGGTCTTGAACTCCCTGGGCTCAAGTGATCCTCCTGCCTTGGCCTCCCAAATTACTGGGATTACAGGAATGAGCCACTGTGTCTGGCAGCAAGGACAGTTTCAATGGAGTTGTGGGGCAAGAAGTTAGAGTGGAGAGGAAATAGAGAGAGCCAGTGTAGACCACTCTTTCAAGTAGTTAACTCTGAAGGAGGAATGAAAAAAAGGGTACCATCTGGCAGGAGAGTTTTTAAAGATGGTAGACACTAGAGAACATTCATGTAGCAGGTACATTTTGAGAGCACTTGAAGATCTAGGAGAGAGCGAGTTGATGGAGTGAGGTTGCTGGAGAGGTAAAGGGAGGAATTATATGAACATCTGTGGAAGCTCCAATCTTAGGAAGGATCCCTCTTTCATTTTAACAGAAAAAGGAAAGGAAGAAATTATATAGGTGCTGGAAGGTTTGTTGGTTTGGTGGTAAGTTTGGAAGGCCTTCATCTAATGGCTTTTGTTTTCTTGGTAAAGTAGGAGGTGAAGTCACAAGTCACCTGTTGAGACTGTGGAAGGGAACTATGGGAAAGGGACTTAATGAGAGTGAAGAAAGTTATCTGAAGGGCAGGAAATAAAGCACAGCTTTAACTCCTTTTCTTCTGACTTGATTCCTCTTTCTCCCTAAACCATCTCCTGCATGATATGAAATGAAGCCATGTCACCTCCACGCAGATGATCACAAATTTATATATGTAGTCCAGAATTTACATCTGAACTACCCACCTGTCATCCACTCTTGGGTATCGCAAAGGCTCCTTCAACTACCTGTCCCTCTAGCTTTGTCTTGGGACTGACTAGGGAAGGATAAAGGATAGAAGATTGTTGGGCCTTCCTGAGAATCCAGCCAGTGTTTTGTTTCATGCATTTTCTGTGTGGTCTATCATGTGCAAGGTCCTCCTCTACCTTTTGTGTCCACGCTTCTCTATCTTGGTCAGTTTTGCTCATACTATTTCATTTGCATAACATGTTCTCTAATCATTTCCATATGTTCAAATCCTATCCATCTTAAGCATTTAACTTTTGTCTTAGTCTGTTCTCTGCTTCTATCACAGAATATCACAAACTGGGTAACATATAGAATAGAAATGTATTTGCCTCTCAGTTCTGGAGGCTGAGAAGTCCAAGAGCATAGCATTGCATCTGGTTAGGGCTGGGTCATCCAATGGTGGAAGGGTACCACATGGAGAGGAGGTGCAAGCATGAGATAGAGGAGGATTGGAGGCTGAACTTGATCCTTTTATCAGGAACCCACTCCCATGATAACTAACTCACTTCCCAAATACAGCAATAATCGATTCATGAGGGTGGAGCTATCATGACCTAATCACCTCTTAAAGGTCCCACCTCTTAATACTGTTACAGTGGAAATTAGGTTTTAAATACATGAACTTTTAGGGAACACATTCAAACCATTGCAACTTTAAAACCCACCTTTTCTGTAAAGCACTCACTGTTCATCCCCTACTGAAAACAAAACAAAGCCAAAAAATTTTCTTCCTCTTATTTCTCCTTTATCTGTACTTTTCTCATGGTTATTATTATTTTTTAATTTATTCATATACCTGCTGATTTACAAGTCTTATTTCATCTCATCTGTGTTACTAGATTAAGTCCTTGAAGAGAAGGACTGTTATTGGATTTATCTTTTATCTCTCACCAAGCCTAAAACAGTGTCTGGCATATATATCCACTCACAAAATCATCTCATTTACTAAGTTAATATGTGTATATTTACTGACTTATGAATAAATGAACTAATCAATGATGAATAACAAATTATCTGTTCTGGTAAGTCTTTTTTTTTTTTTTTTTTTAAGATGAGGGCTCACTCTGCCTCTCAGGCTGGAGTGCAGTGGCGCAATCACAGCTCACTACAACCATGTTCTCCTCAGGCTCAGGTGATCCTCCCACTTAGATGGGGTTTCTCCATGTTGCCCAGGCTGTCTATTAAGTCTTTATGTGTCATTATCCCAATCTTCTTTCCGATGGTAATGCTATACAACATCATGGATATTTGTGGATGATTCAAAAATCTGTTTCTAAAACAGCCCTGAGCTCTTGCTTAAAGTATAATGTACTATGTTAAGGGTACTCGTTTCCCATTTCCTGGTGTTTCCTATACAAAGCCAAGGCTAAGTGTAAATACCACGACTTCTTTTTTTTTTTTTTTAAATACTTTAAGTTCTTGGGTACATGTGCACAATGTGCAGGTTTGTTACATATGTATACATGTGCCATGTTGGTGTGCTGCACCCATTAACTCGTCATTTACATTAGGTATATCTCCTAATGCTATCCCTCCGCCCACCCCCTCCCCACAATAGGACCCGGTGTGTGATGTTCCCCTTCCTGTGTCCAAGTGATGTCATTGTTCAATTTCCACCTATGAGTGAGAACATGCGGTATTTGGTTTTCAGTTCTTGTGATAGTTTGCTGAGAATGATGGTTTCCAGCTGCATCCATGTCCCTACAAAGGACACAGACTCATCCTTTTTTATGACTGCATAGTATTCCATGGTGTATATGTGCCACATTTTCTTAATCCAGTCTGTTACTGTGGACATTTGGGTTGATTCCAAGTCTTTGCTATTGTGAATAGTGCTGCAGTAATCATACGTGTGCATGTGTCTTTAGAGCAGCATGACTTATAATCCTTTGGGTATATCCCCAGTAATGGGATGGCGGGGTCAAATGGTATTTCTCATTCTAGATCCTTGAGGAATCACACACTGTTTTCCACAATGGTTGAACTAGTTTACAGTCCTACCAACAGTGTAACAGTGTTCCTATTTCTCCACATCCTCTCTAGCACCTGTTGTTTCCTGATTTTTTAATAATTGCCATTCTAACTGTTGTGAGATGGTATCTCATTGTGGTTTTGATTTGCATTTCTCTGATGGCAAGTGATGATGAGCATTTTTTCATGTGTCTGTTGGCTGTATGAATGTCTTCTTTTGAGAAGTGTCTGTTCTTATACTTTGCCCACTTTTTGATGGGGTGGTTTGTTTTTTCTTGTAAATTTGATTGAGTTCTTTGTAGGTTCTGGATATTAGCCCTTTGTCAGATGAGAAGATTGCAAAAATTTTCTCCCATTCTGTAGGTTGCCTGTTCACTCTGATGGTAGTTTCTTTTGCTGTGCAGAAGCTCTTTAGTTTAATTAGATCCTATTTGTCAATTTTGGCTTTTGTTGCCATTGCTTTTGATGTTTCAGACATGAAGTCCTTGCCCATGCCTATGTCCTGAATGGTATTACCTAGGTTTTCTTCCAGGGTTTTTATGGTTTTAGGTCTAACATTTAAGTCCCTAATCCATCTTGAGTTAATTTTCGTATAAGGAGTAAGGAAAGGATCCAGTTTCAGCTTTCTACTTATGGCTAGCCAATTTTCCCAGCACCATTTATTATATAGGGAATCCTTTCCCCATTTCTTGTTTTTGTCAGGTTTGTCAAAGATCAGATGGCTGTGGATGTGTGGTTTCATTTCTGAGGGCTCCGTTCTGTTCCATTGGTCTGTATCTCTGTTTTGGTACCAGTACCATGCTGTTTTGGTTACTGTAGCACTGTAGTGTAGTTTGAAGTCAGGTGGCGTGATGCCTCTAGCTTTGTTCTTTTGGCTTAGGATTGTCTTGGCCATGTGGGGTCTTTTTTGGTTCCATATGAACTTTAAAGCAGTTTTTTTCCAATTCTGTGAAAAAAGTCATTGGTAGCTTAATGGGGATGGCATTGAATCTGTAAATTACCTTGAACAATATGGCCATTTTCACAATATTGATTCTTCCTATCCGTGAGCATGGTATGTTCTTCCATTTGTTTGTGTCCTCTTTTATTTCACCTAGCAGTGGTTTGTAGTTCTCCTTGAAGAGGTGTTTTACATCCCTTGTAAGTTGGATTCCTAGGTATTTTATTCTCTTTGAAGCTACTGTGAATGGGAGTTCATTCATGATTTGGCTCTCTGTTTGTCTGTTATTGGTGTATAAGAATGCTTGTGATTTTTGCACATTGATTTTGTATCCTGAGACTTTGCTGAAGTTGCTTATCAGCTTAAGGAGATTTGGGGCTGAGACAATGGGGTTTTCTAAATATACAATCATGTCATCTGCAAACAGGGACAATTTGACTTCTCTTTTCCTAACCGAATACCGTTTATTTCTTTCTCTTGCCTGATTGCCCTGGCCAGAACTTCCAACACTATGTTGAATAGGAGTGGTGAGAGATGGCATCCCTGTCTTGTGCCAGTTTTCAAAGGGAATGCTTCCAGTTTTTGCTCATTCAGTATGATATTGGCTGTGGGTTTGTCATAAATAACTCTTATTATTTTGAGATATGTTCTGTCAGTACCAAATTTATTGAGAGTTTTTAGCATGAAGGGCTGTTGAATTTTGTCAAAGGCCTTTTCTGCATCTATTGAGATAATCACGTGGTTTTTGTCTTTGGTTCTGTTTATATGCTGGGTTATGTTTATTGATTTATGTGTGTTAAACCAACCTTGCATCCCAGGGATGAAGCCCACTTGATCATGGTGGATAAACTTTTTGATGTGCTGCTGGATTTGGTTTGCCAGTATTTTACTGAGGATTTTTGCATCAATGTTCATCAGGGATATTGGTCTAAAATTCTCTTTTTTTGTTGCATCTCTGCCAGGCTTTGGTATCAGGATGATGTTGGCCTCGTAAAATGAGTTAGGGAGAATTGCCTCTTTTTCTATTGATTGGAACAGTTTCAGAAGGAATGGTACCAGCTCCTCTTTGTACCTCTGGTAGGATTCGGCTGTGAATCCATCTGGTCCTGGACTTTTTTTGGTTGGTAGGCTATTAATTATTGCCTCAATTTCAGAGCCTGCTATTGGTCTATTCAGGGATTCAACTTCTTCCTGGTTTAGTCTTGGGAGAGTGTGAGTGTCCAGGAAATTATCCATTTCTTCTAGGGTTTCTAGTTTATTTGCATAGAGGTGTTTATAGTATTCTCTGATGGTAGTTTGTATTTCTGTGGGGTTGGTGGTGATATCCCCTTTATCATTTTTTATTGTATCTATTTGATTCTTCTCTCTTTTCTTCTTTATTAGTCTTGCTAGCAGTCTATCAATTTTGTTGATCTTTTCAAAAAACCAGCTCCTGGATTCATTGATTTTTTGGAGGGGTTTTTGTGTCTCTATATCCTTCAGTTCTTCTCTGATCTTAGTTATTTCTTGCCTTCTGCTAGCTTTTAATTGTGTTTGCTCTTGCTTCTCTAGTTCTTTTAATTGTGATGTTAGGGTGTCAATTTTAGATCTTTCCTGCTTTCTGTTGAGGGCATTTAATGCTATAAATTTCCCTCTACACACTGCTTTAAATGTGTCCCAGAGATTCTGGTATGTTGTATCTTTGTTCTCATGGATTTCAAAGAACATCTTTATTTCTGCCTTCATTTCATTATGTACCCAGTAGTCATTCAGGAGCAGATTGTTCAGTTTCCATGTAGTTGAGCGGTTTTGATTGAGTTTCTTAGTCCTAATTCTAGTTTGATTGCACTGTGGTCTGAGAGACAGTTTGTTATAATTTCTGTTCTTTTACATTTGCTGAGGAGTGCTTTACTTCCAACTATGTGGTCAATTTTGGAATAAGTGTGATATGTTGCTGAGAAGAATGTATATTCTGTTGCTTTGGGGTGGAGAGTTCTGTAGATGTCCATTAGGTCCACTTGGTGCAAAGTTGAGTTCAATTCCTGGATATCCTTGTTGACTTTCTGTCTTGTTGATCTGTCTAATGTTGACAGTGGGGTGTTAAAGTCTCCCATTATTATTGTATGGGAGTCTAAGTCTCTTTGTAAGTCTCTAAGGACATGCTTTATGAATCTGGGTGCTCCTGTATTGAGTGCACATATATTTAGGATAGTTAGCTCTTCTTGTTGAATTGATGCCTTTACCATTATGTAATGGCCTTCTTTGTCTGTTTTGATCTTTGATGGTTTAAAGTCTGTTTTATCAGAGACTAGGTTTGCAACCCCTGCTTTTTGTTTTGTTTTGTTTTCCATTTGCTTGGTAGATCTTCCTCCATCCCTTTATTTTGAGCCTATGTGTGTCTCTGCATGTGAGATGGGTCTCCTGAATACAGCAAACTGATGGGTCTTGACTCTTTATCCAATTTGACAGTCTGTGTCTTAATTGGACCATTTAGTCCATTTACATTTAAGGTTAATATTGTTATGTGTGAATTTGATCCTGTCATTATGATATTAGCTGGTTATTTTGCTTGTTAGTTGATGCACTTTCTTCCTAGCATCAATGGATTTTACATTTTGACATGTTTTTGCAATGGCTGGTACCGGTTGTTCCTTTCCATGTTTAGTGCTTCCTTCAGGATCTCTTGTAGGGCAGGCCTGGTGGTGACAAAATCTCTAAGCATGTGCTTGTCTGTAAAGGATTTTATTTCTCCTTCACTTATGAAACTTAGTTTGTCTGGATATGAAATTCTGGGTTGAAAATTCCTTTCTTTAAGAATGTCAAATATTGGCCCCAACTCTCTTCTGGCTTGTAGAGTTTCTGCCAAGAGATCTGCTGTTAGTCTGATGGGCTTCCCTTTGTGGGTAACCCGATCTTTCTCTCTGGCTGCCCTTAACATTTTTTCCTTCATTTCAACTTTGGTGAATCTGACAATTATGTGTCTTGGAGTTGCTCTTCTTGAGGAGTATCTTTGTGGTGTTCTCTGTATTTCCTGAATATGAATGTTGGCCTACCTTACTAGGTTGCGGAAGTTCTCCTGCATGATATCCTGCAGAGTGTTTTCCAACTTGGTTCCATTTTCCCCGTCACTTTCAGGCACAACAATCAGATGTAGATTTGGTCTTTTCACAAAATCCCATATTTCTTGGAGGCTTTGTTCATTTCTTTTTATTCTTTTTTTCTCTACACTTCTCTTCTCACTTCATTTCATTCATTTGATCTTCAATCGCTGATACTGTTTCTTCCAGTTGAACGAGTCAGTTACTGAAGCTTGTGCATTTGTCACGTAGTTCTCGTGTTATGGTTTTCATCTCTATCAATTCTTTTAAGGACTTCTCTACATTGGTTATTCTAGTTAGTCATTCGTCAAATCTTTTTTCAAGGTTTTTTAGTTTCTTTGCGCTGGTTACATAGTTGCTCCTTTAGATCTGAGAAGTTTGATCAACTGAAGCCTTCTTCTCTCAACTCGTCAAAGTCATTCTCCATCCAGCTTTTGTTCCGTTGCTGGTGATGAGCTGCGTTCCTTTGCAGGGGGAGTCGTGCTCTGATTTTTTGAATTTCCAGGTTTTCTGCACTGCTTTATCCCCATCTTTGTGGTTTTATCTGCCTTTGGTCTTTGACGATGGTGACGTACTGATGGGGTTTTGGTGTGGGTGTCCTTTCTGTTTGTTAGTTTTCCTTCTAACAGTCAGAACCCTCAGCTGCAGGTCTGTTGGAGTTTGCTTGAGGTCCACTCCAGACCCTGTTTGCCTGGGTATCAGCCATGGAGGCTGCAGAAGATAGAATATTGCTGAACAGCGATTGTTGCTGTCTGATTCTCACTCTGGAAGCTTCGTCTCAGGGGTGTACCCAGCCGTGTGAGGTGTGAGGTGTCGGTCTACACCTAGTGGATGTCTCCCAGTTAGGCTTCTCAGGGGTCAGGGACCCACTTGACAGGCAGTCTGTCCGTTCTCAGATCTCAACCTCCATGCTGGGAGATCCACTGCTCTCTTCAAAGCTGTCAGACAGGGACATTTACCTCTGCCGAGGTTTCTGCTGTTTTTTGTTTAGCTGTGCCCTGTCCCCAGAGGAGTAGTCTACAGAGGCAGACAAGCCTCCTTGAGCTGTGGTGGGCTACACCCAATTCGAGCTTCCCAGCGGCTTTGCTTACCTACTTAAGCCTCAGCAATAGCAGGTGCCCCCTCCCCCAAGCCTCGCTGCCACCTTGCAGTTAGATCTCAGACTGCTGTGCTAGCAATGAGGGAGGCTCTGTGGGCGTCAGACCCTCCAGGCCAGGTGTGGGATATAATCCTCTGGTGTGCCGTTTGCTAAGACCCTTGGTAAAAGCGCAGTATTATGGTGGGAGTTACCCAATTTTCCAGGTGTGTGTGTCTCAATTTCCTTTGGCTAGGAAAAGGAATTCCCTTCCCCATTGCACTTCCCAGGTGAGGCGATGCCTTGCTCTGCTTCACCTCTCACTGGTCGGGCTGCACCTGCAGACCAGCACCAACTGTCCAACATGCCCCAGTGAGGTGAACCCGGTACCTCAGTTGAAAATGCAGAAATCACCCATCTTCTGTGTGGCTTATGCTGGGAGCTGGAGGCTGGAGCTGTTCCTATTCAGCCATCATGGGTGTGCCCCCCCAATACCACTACTTCTAAATGTCTTCTCTATTCTAGTCCTCCTAAATCCTTTAGAATTTATTTTACTTACCATTTTTGGCTGTTATGGCTTAATTTTTTATGAGTTTTAATTGTATACTTTGCCTACCAAATTAGCTTATAAACTTCATGAGGCCAGGAATTTGTATATAAATGTATAATTTCTTTGCTGCACTCCCTGCTTTCTTTCTCCAGTCTAACTCCACCACCTCCTTCTCCCAGGTCTCTATTAAGTGAGAAAAATTAGCTACCACCAGAGAGCAGTGGAGAGGTCAGAGACAATATGTATGGAAAAAAGGCCATAAGTTTAGAAAAGTTGATATTATCATAGGACTTACTAAGAGAAGACTTCCCTACCCTCTTTGGCTTCATAGAAACAGTTGTGGTATGTTTAATTCTGTGTTAGTCTAACTGTGTTAGACTACCATGACCAGTTGGAGCATGAAGATGGGTTGAAACATGGAAAAGAAATAACAAGGCTACTCATGACCATCGTCTTCAAACCTTTTTGTTTTTTTGAGACTGCCTCTAACTCTGTGGCTGGAGCACAGTGGCACGATCATGGCTCACTGCAGCCTCGACCTTCTGGGCTCCAGCGATCCTCCAGTCTCAGCCTCATGAATTGTTCAGACTACATTTGTGTGCCGCCACACACAGATTTTTTTTTTAATTTTCCTGGTATTTTTTGTAGAGACAAGGTTTTGTCATGTTGCCCAGGCTTGTCTTGAACTCCTGGGCTCAAACGATCTGCCCGCCTGGACCTCACAAAGTGCTGGAATTATAGGCATGAGCCACCATGCCTGGCCCCACATTCTTAATGTTGGAAAAAAAAGCGGTTGGGCTGCAGTGTGAAGTAGTGACCTGCCAGTCTGGAAAGTTCCCAGCCACAGATGGGTGGGGTGGGGGGCGGGCAACCTCTTCCTAATGTGGTTGAGGACAGTCTGGCTTTAGGCTTCAGATTAAACTAGATGATTTCTGACGACTCTAACAAATCTAACACCCAGGAGTCAGTGATTTGGTTCATACTTCCAATTTAGGCCCAGAGACTGCCGGCCTATGAGGTTCCTACCCTTGATCTTTGTAACTTCAGTGAATGAAGTAAAATCACCTTCTACTGTAACTCATTGAGAATGGGGCCTTTGACCTGTAGCAGGTGCTGACAGGTGACTGAGATATAGATAGCGGTGGTTAGTAGGGATCTGGAAAAGAGATGCATTTTAGAAGAGTCGGAAGAGCAAAGAACAGCATGAGACCCTGAAGAGATGGCTATTGAAAAGAAAGAGGTATCCACAAGGTTATTGGTTACAGATTAAAATGGGAGAGATGAGAACAGGAAAGGGGATTGTAATGGTGTATTAGGCTCTTTCTGGGCTCAAGGAATAGAAAAACACTCAGGTTACATCAGATAAAGAGTAAGAATTTACTGCAACAATACAGAGACATAAAAGCAGAGACCTCGCGCTGCTGCATAAGATTATTGAAGATGTAACTGCAGCCAGCCATTCTGGACGTCTCAGCAGGGGGCACCATCCTTTGCTCCCTACCCTAGTGTTTCCACACTCTGGGGTCTCAATCGTTCTCTCTCTGCTGTTGCTTCTGCGGCTCCTGGTCATCTTTTCTCTATTCTCCTTCAGGCTGTCCCATGGATTCTGCTTTCTCTCTGCTGTCACTTCCCTCTGTGAGCCTTTCTGCATCTACCTTGACTAAGGACTGTCCTTTGCATGCGTCACGGTTAAACCTACCCAAGAGAGAAATCTAGATGGTTCACTGCTACTCAGTATAGAGATTTCCTGTTGGGCAAAGCACATTTACCAGGCCTTTGGTAAGCCTAATAGAAAGGTGCCATTTAGGAGGCCCTGCTCTTGCTCCCTCAGCTGCGCCAAGAATTGTAGGCTGCATAATGAAGTCCTCAAAAAGGGGCAATAGGCAGGGCAGACTTTCCAAGGCTTCCTAGAAGGGGTCATATGACTGTCAGGCACACTGCTTGAGCAGACAATTATGGATAGAAAAGCGGGATATATTCGGATTTCTTTTTTTTTGAGGCAGGGTCTCTCTCTGTCTCCCAGGCTGGAGTGCAGTGATGTGATCTCAGTTCACTGCAGCCTCCACCTACCAGGTTCAAGTGATCCTCCCACCTCAGCCTTCTGAGTAGCTGGGACTACAGGTCATGCCACCATGCCTGGCTAATTTTTGTTTTGTAGAGACGGGGTTTCTCCATGTTGACCAGGCTAAGCAGGGTATATTCATGATGAATAAAGAAAGATAGGCCAGGTGAGGTGGTTCATGCCCACAATCCCAGCACTTTGGGAGGCCAAGGTGGGCAGATTGCTCAAACCAGAGTTTGAGACCACCCTGGGCAACATAGTGTGACCCTGTCTCTATAAAAAATAAAGAAAACTTAGCTGGGCATGGTGGCTTGCACCAGTAGTCCCAACTAATTGGGAGGCTGAGGTGGGAGAATAGCTTGAGCCTGGGAGGTTGAGGCTGCAGTAAGCCACGATCATGCCACTGTACTCCAGCCTGGGTGACAGAGCAAGACCCCTGTCTCAAAAGAAAAAACAAAGAGAAAACGCAAGCTAAGGGCTAAAGGTTGAGTTGAAAATGTTGCCCAAGGAGCACATACCTTATGGGAAAAGCTATGAAAGACTATCTCTCAACTTTGCTTCTTCTGAAGAAAGACAAAAGGATAGGAAAATGAAAATAATTGGAACATATTCTTTCCCAGTGTTGGCACCGAGGAAAAACTATAGACTGGTTCCTACTACCCACATCCCCGGGAGTGCCCTAATCCGGCCTTTGCCAAGCCAGATTTCCAGCTGTTTCTTTGATGTCTGTGTGATATATTCTTTATTTGCTTAAGTTAGCCAGCATGAGTGCTTGCTGCTTACAACCAAGAAACTCTACAGAAGACATAAGGGTCTCTTCCAAACTTTTTGTGTGGGGAACCAGCAAAATCAATCACTGTTGAAAGGCAGTTGCTTAGACACCTGTGTGTCATATCTGCAGGAAAAGAGAGATGGGTACAAAAGTAAGTCTAAATAAAAAGAATTTAATATCTGAATATATACCAATTCATTTTTGTTATTAAATAAACTGAGTGTAATGGCACAAATGACAAATAACAAATTTAGACCACTTTTAAGAGAGAAAAACTCCCAATGACCTCATAGCTTTGATGGTCTGGAGTTAATAGTAACTACAATGTCTTTCATTTGTAGGTATAAGAGAATGATTCATTTCCCTCAACTCAACAGTTTATCTGCATTTGCCTGATGACATATGACCTACTTTTCAGTATTCCAGGCAGTAATTACCCAAAGCCCTCCCCAAAGTCTCAGTCCATAAAATCCTCCTTTTAATGAGACTTAAGCCTTTAGCGTGTTCCTGCAGCACTTCAAAGTTACCTTGGCACCAGGGGAGTGTTTTTAAAACATGCAATGCACTAAGTGCATTCTGGGATGTCTCAGGCTGAAGACAAAACTGCAAGGGCACAGACATTAGGTACTACAATCTAAAGAGGATCACATTCTGAAGGAGGTCATTGGAATATGGGGAGGGAAAGATTTGGGCTTCTAAGTTTCCTGAAACAAAAGGGTCCAAGGTGAAGCCAGTCTGAACTAGGCAATGAGCAATTCTGATGAAGCCCATCCTGGTCTAAAGTTAACCTGTTCACTTTCAGTGTGGGTCAGGCAGGCCCGAGAATGACAGGGCCAAGGGTTTGCTACTCCCAAACCCGTTTCGCAACCAGTCAGAGTTTCCATTGCAATTCCTACTTATATATGTAAGGATCATATTAATAGTTACTTTAATATGCGGCATCTGCAAAGTTAAAATATCTATCCACCTAAAGCTCAGAAAGGAATACGAAGGAAAATATTTATTAACTAGTTCCAGAGGTTCTATTTCTGCCAAATGTTTCTTAAAATAGAGTATGACATGATGGGGACAATCTAGTGATAGTTTTGTTATTCTAGAACTGCACTGCCCAATATGGTAACTACTATCCACATGTGGCTATTTAAATTAAATACAACTTGAAACCTTCAGTCACACTGGCCACATTTCAAGTGCTCAACAGTCACATGTGGCTAGTGGCTACTGTACTGGACAAGGTAGAATTATAGAACATTCCTATCATCGCAGAGAGTTCCATTAGACACAGTGTTCTAGAATAATGAATTCTGTTATGACATCATGGTGATTTTACCTGTACTAGCAGTCAGTAATATAAATGCCAATGAGATATCTTTTCTGCATATTTTATGGAAATACCAAGTAAAGTCCTTTAAAAATACAGTACAAATAGTAATGCTATCAAGATTGGAACTTCTCTTATTGATAACTGTAGTGATTAATACTTCATCCTCCTATTGACTGCAATCTGTTTTTCATTTACAAACTGTAGAAGGGAGTTGCAAAGTGCAAGTTGTGAATTTAGGTAATTAAATCATCACAGAGAGAATGAAGACTTTCATGGAATCATGGAAAATTATTTCAGTAGCCAATTATTATTGTCATTATTTTGGTAGCTTTATTTTTGCTATGAAGATGGTTCAAGGCCGGGTGTGGTGGCTCACACCTGTAATCCCGGCACCTTGGGAGGCTGAAGCAGGTGGATCACCTGAGGTCAGGAGTTTGAGACCAGACTGACAAACAGAGTGAAACCCTATCTCTACTAAAAATACAAAAGTTAGCTGGGCATGGTGGCATGCGCCTGTAGTCCCAGCTACTTAGGAGGCTGAGGCAGGAGAATCCCTTGAACCTGGGAGGCAGAGGTTGCAGTGAGCCAAGATTGCACCACTGCACAAAAGCAAAACTCTGTGTCAAAAAAAAAAAAAAAAAAAAAAGATGGCTCAATATCCTTAGATAATAAACCCTGAGGTTTCTTCTTTTCCAGACAAATACGACTGCTTTAGTACCACACATTTTGCAGTTGAAGTATTGTGCCAGTAAAGTGCCTGCTTTGTTAATAAAAGATGATGCCAGTCTGAGATACACCAGGAGGATTGCTTGTGGTATCCAAAAACATCATTTCAAAAGATCTACCGTATGCTGTTTCACAGGTATCACAATGACAAACGGGCCTATGATAGGTTCTCAATACATGATTCTAGACTTGATGGAAAAACTGCAGTCCTTTAAAAAACGGTACCTATTTGTTACTTTTTCATTGCAAAAGAACATGTTCATTAAATACATTTGGAAAATTCAGGAAAGCAGAAATCAGTTTTCAGATGCTCGTAATTTTCTGTCTTTTTATGCAGAAATGTTTTTAAAAAGCAAAGCTGTGGCCTGCAGGGGTGGCTCACGCCTGTAATCCCAACACTTTGGAAGGTCGAGGCAAGGAGGACCGCCTGAGCCCAGGAGTTGGAGACCAGCCTGGGCAACACAGGGATAGCCTGTCTCTACTAAAAATACAAAAATTGTCCAGGCGCAGCAGGGCGCGCCTGTAGTCCCAGTGCCTGGATTACCTGCCTGTAGTCCAGTTGAGGCCGGAGGATCGCTTGAACCCAGAAGACGATGCTGCAGTGAGCCGAGATCGCGCCACTACACTCCAGCTTGGGAGACAGAGTGAGACGCTGCCTCAAAAAAAGAAAAAAACAAAAACGGTGGAATTATGCTAGAGTTTGAACCTTCACGTTATAGACTATTTGCTAACTCCTCTAACTAGACACCTTGTGCATGGAATCTGGAGGGGAGCAGGTGAGGAAATTTTGTAAATCCTTGTCTCACGCATATCTATTCTATAATGGTACACCTGTATGGCATTTTAAGGGCTTCCTTTCACATGTGAAAGTAAAAGGAGGTGTTTTTTGTAAATTGTCTAATTTATATTGCCAATTAAGTTCCCACGGGTCGAGTTGCAGCCAAAGCAAAAAGGAAAAAAATCTGCGCAGCTGGGTCATATATTGCTTAATGACAAACTTCCAGAGTATTAACCCAGGACTTATATTTTGCCTGGGGACGGGGGTCTTCCACTGGCTCACGCGGCGGTCCCTTGTAGTCTCGGGGTAGGGCCTGCCCCTTCTTCCCTCGGGGTGTGGTGGGAGGAGCGCGAAGGCCTTGCGCCTCGCTAGTAGTTGGCAAAACCTGAAACCAGCGCCGGTGGCCCAGGCCGGACAGGAGCAGGCCGGGGGCGTGGGCAGGCCAGGCAGGGGCGGGGAGTGGGCGGGAAATGGGCGTGTCCCCGCTGCGGTCACAGGTCGGGAGGGATGCCAGCTCGCCAGGAGGGTGCGCATTCCAGGGGCGGGCTGCAGGGAGGGGCGGCGCCACCTCGCGCTCCGCCCTGGTCCCGGCCCCGGGCCCCGAAGACAGTCGTTACGCGAGCTCGAGCGTCCTCGGGGAGTGCCAGCGAGAGTCGGTGACGACCACTTTCTCGACGTGGGGCGGGCAGACGGGAAGCCTGCGGTCGTGGCCCCCGCCTCGGTTGCTCTGGGAGCCCGGGTGACCGCGTAGGTCAGTTTCTCGCGGCTGTCCCCGCCTGGAGTTGGAGGCTGGTTCCCGCGCTGATGGGTTCCCGCCGGGCTGCGCTCGGGAGGTCTGTCCGCGCCTGGTTGGGGGTGGGCGCTCCAGTCCCGGACGTCTCAGAGAATGGTCTGGTCGTGGCGCGGCGACGCAGGGCTGCAGCCGAGCTCGCCTTCCCGGCGGCCGCTGGCTGCTCCAGCGCTGCAGGAAGTTAGGCGTTAAAAGTAACAAGATGTTGGCATTTGTTGCACTTCCACTCAGGTGCCACGACCATGCTGGTGCCGCATGCATCCCCCACCAGATCTTCAGCTGCGTGCCTTCTCGGTACTTTCGTGTGTCCATCGTGACTTTTTAATTTCCTCCTAACAAGAGGAGGATTGATGCACAATGGAAGTCACGCATTGTTCATGTGACTGTTTCCCAATGTACCGCGTGGTCGGTTCTACAAGCATGAACTAATATCCAAGGGAGATTCCGAAACTGAATGAGAGCGCAGCTGCACAATAGACTTGAACAATTCACTTACCCCGCTGCCCTAATGATTAGCAGGAGGCACTGAAAAGGGTTATCCTGATTTAGTATTAGTTTTCAGTTCAAGTTGTCGTTTTTAGGCAGACGGTATTGTGAAATGGAACTGTGGGCAGTGTGATATTGTTAGCTTAAATAAGATTGCTTGAATGTTGCAAATGTGGCTATTAGGTGTCTGAATAGTTAATATAATTAAATCAGCTTTAAAATCGGTGGTGTGTTTTCCCTGAAAACTTCAGTCTTTGCCCTGTAGTAGGTGCATTCTGGATTTGGAGTTTGGAACCTCCTCACCTCTTTACTCAGCATTTGGGAAATAATTTGCGGATTCGTTCTGAGGGGAGCAGTATTCGCAGTCTAACCCTGGTACAATGAATTTTTTTGCGGCAGTGTGATGGGTGTAAATTCTGAGCCACCCCCCTACCCCCCTCAAGCTGGAATTGTGAAGATTCTTCATTACAGCATAGTAACAAAATCCGCCTTTTAATTCCCTAATTCTAAACCACTAAGTGGGCTTTGTCTACAATTTATTGGGGGAAAAGAGGAGAAAACTGTCAGTAACAATCCTTTCTGAAAATTTAACTACTGTCTTTTTCATTTCTCCCAGGAAGTGTAACTCTTCTCTAGTGTTGAGCAACAGATAGTCAAAATAGGACTTAACTGCCAAAGATTGAGTAGATTAATCTGAAACATTTGTTATCTCAGTGTAGTATTTTGTGAAGGTTGTTTATCAAAATGACACTTGCTAAATATCTCATTGTGAATCAGAAATTTATGGTGGGTGGCTAATTCTTCTCTCTGGTGGCTGCTCATTTTTGCACGTATTATTCTAGCCGACTAGTGATTCAGAGCAGGCAGGTAGGATTTCTCTGTTGTTGTTTTTTGTTGTTGTTGTTGTTGTTGTTAAATTGAGACAGAGTCTGGCTCTGTTGCCCAGGCTGGAGTGCAATGGCACGATCTCGGCTCACTGCAACCTCTGCCTCCCGGGTTGAAGCGATTCTCCTGCTTCAGCCTCCCAAGTAGCTGGGATTACAGGCACATGCCACCATGCCCTGCTAATTTTTTGTATTTTTAGTAAAGATGAGGTTTTACCATGTTGGTCAGGCTGGTCTCGAACTCCTGACCTTATGATCCGCCCGCCTCAGCCTCCCAAAGTGCTGGGATTACAGGCGTGAACCACAGGTATTATTTCTATAAAAGTATTCCTGGCCAGGCGCGGTGGCTCATGCCTGTAATCCCAGCACTTTGGGAGGCCGAGGCGGGCAGATCACCTGAGGTCAGGAGTTCGAGAGCAGCCTAGCCAAAATGGTGTAACCCTGTCTCTACTAAAAATACAAAAATTAGCCGGGCATTGTGGTGGGCGCCTGTAATCCCAGCCACTCGGGAGGCTGAGGCTGGAGAATCGCTTGAACTCAGGAGGCAGAGGTTGCAGTGAGTGGAGATTGCACTGTTGCACTCTAGCCTGGGTGACAAGAGCGAAACTCCTTCTCAAAAAAAAAAAAAAAAAGAAAAAAAAGAAAAATTATCCCCATCATTTCCTCAAAACAAGGGGAAATGATACTGTTTTAGAACCAACAACAATTAGGCTGAAGAATACAGCCAGTCTTTTTGAGTAATAACATGGCGCAATGCCTGTTAAATATTAATACATTACAAATTTTCTCCTTGTGGCTTTATTTTACTTAGAGATACATCTGTATATCTGATCATAATATTTTTAAGTTGTTAACTGTGTCAGTTTCTTACCTCTTGACATTACTGGAAGCTGAGCTTTTATACATTATATGTATTCATTGAGAAAAGTAGTAGGCAGAAAGCAGAAATCGGCCAAACGAATAACTTAGTGGAGAAGAGAGAATATGATATCAAGTGCATGTGAGAAATTTGATATCCTTCAGAAGCTTGTCAGTTCGTCCAAGCTGAGTCTGAACTTTGGCAATCAGAACTTTTTTGAAGACCTAGCAAGTTCTCTGAATTTCGTAGAAAGAGGACAGGTTTTAGCACTGCAGTCACCAGCTTACACTAACAATTCATGAAGTTTAAGAAAAGACACTGTTATGTACTCTGTATAGTATATATATATTTATGATTGTGGTGTCATACAAGTATCTTATGTGATGTTCTTGGTCTCTAGAAATGTTTTTCCTTACCTGGACTCTGCCACTAATGCTGTGTCGGTACTGTCAATATTAAGGGGGCTGTTTGAGGTGGGCTAGTATAAGAAATAGTTTTAATGCTATTACTAGGAAGATAAACTAGGTCACTCACTTTATTTGTATTTATCAGCCTGCAAGTAGGAAATTACTGTATAGTGAAAGCAGTCTTTAACTGTATATTTTCCTATCATGTGACAATGGAAAGTAACCACATGTTTTTACTTTGTGTTTAAAGTTTTTCTTTAAAGAGGTATTTCTATGATACATAAATGGTCAGTATTATCATACATGAGTTTAATCGAGTTTGAAAGTTAATTTTCAAATGTGAAATAATTGAAATGGGAAAATTTTAATGCATTTTTCTAAAATTTAGGGAATTTTATCATTAAAAGGTAACAGTTAGCCTCCTTGCTAGGATTTTTGTTACTAAACTTGATTTGTCAAATTTGTAGGCTTTTCTGCTCTTCGCACCTGCCCTGTTTTGAAACAGTAGTTAATAGTTTTCAGAATCTGTCAAGTTGAAATTGAAATCAGGGGTGCATCTAGGGGTTCGTGCTTAATTGTTAAAGCAGCTAAAATTATAGCACCTAAAGTTATTTTAAACAACTTGATTGAGCAAAGCTATGAAGCTTATTTAATTTTTACTAATTTTAACAAACATTAAAATTTCCAACTGAATATGGATAAAATAAATACCCAGTGATAGGGTTGGTTTTTTATTATGTCTGCATGGCATCCAAGTCAGTGTGGGTATGGAATGGATATGAATAAAAGAAGGTAATGTAAATTTATCAAATATAAAGTAAATAATAATTTGGCATAAACATTTTATGATTTCAGTGCTTTAC
This sequence comes from Theropithecus gelada, assembly GCF_003255815.1. Taxonomy (NCBI): domain Eukaryota; kingdom Metazoa; phylum Chordata; class Mammalia; order Primates; family Cercopithecidae; genus Theropithecus; species Theropithecus gelada. The sequence goes on along the minus strand of NC_037686.1, from coordinate 16,488,519 downwards.
AAACCTATAAGATGACACATTACAATTCTGGCCAATTCTCCATCATTTCTTCTCCGGAAGATGAATGCTTTTTATTAGGGCACAAAAACTTATTGAGGAAGTTAGAGAAAAAGTTTCACTGAATTAAAAATTAAGTGATAAAAATTTTGTCTTCTAACTTAAAACAATACAGGTTAGTGCTTCCCAAAATAGGCTTTATAATTTGCTCCTGTTTTCCTTAAATTGCCATGTTTTAGGTATTCTCAGTTAATGAATAAAGCTTTTTAAAATGAGGCACTCAAGCCATAATTCAGATTCACCTTCCTCGGTGCTTACACAGGCGCACTAATGAGAAGCAATTTAAGTTTTGCAGCTGAATTGAATTTTATAAAATACGTAGCATTATTTCACCCCTTCTACATTCTGGCTGTGACTCTACTGTTAACACTTGGCAAGTAACTTCACCTTGGGGCTTTTCAGTTGCTTCAGCTCTGGGATCAGAGTGTTAGATTAAGTGTGAATTTGTCTACCAATGTTCAGTTTCTAAAACAAGCAAAAAATGCATTTATGTTATCACAAATGTCAGAGTTTTCTGTATGCATAATATGTGTATCTGCACATGTGTGCATAATGTGTACACATATACATACATGTAGGCATATGAGTGCATCAGAGAAATTACTGATTACTAGCAACTAATCATAGAGCAAATATGTATTTTTTTTTTTTTTGCCATTGCCATGTTTTCATGTAGTTACTTTAATCTTTAATACCTTGCTGGTATTAAAAGAATATAGTGTCAGGAGAAAGCACACCATTAAGCAGCTAACTACAGGCTGGGCGAGGTGGCTTATGCCTGTAATTCCAGCACATTGGAAGGCAAGACAGGATAATTCCTTGAGGCCAGGAGTGCGAGACCAGTCTGGGCAATATTGCCAGACCTCATCTCTATGAAAGATACAAAAATTAGCCGGGTATGGTGGCATGCACCTGTGGTCCCAGCTACTCAGGAGGCCAAGGTGGGAGGATTGCTTGAGTCCAGGAGTTTGAGGCTGCAGTGAAGCATGATCGTGCCACTGCACTCCATCCTGGGCAACTGACTGAGACCCTATTTCAAAAAAAGGCAGCTGACTACTTTGGAGTGTAAGGCTAAGCAGAGTACTGGTTTTTATGTTTTTAAGATTTAGTTTATAGGATGTTTTTGTTCATAGATATTTAATTTTTCTCATTCAAATTTCTAGCACACAATGTATTTTAAATATTAATGTAACAGCAATCATAAAATTAGTATCTGAGAATTTAAAAACTAATCACAACATATATTTTTAATAATTTTTGAATAGTCTCCGTTTGTCTTTATTAAGATTATAGGGCCGGGTGTGGTGGTTCATGCTGTAATCTCAGCACTGTGGGAGACCGAGGTGGGCGGATCACCTGAAGTCAGGAGTTTGAGACCAGCCTAACCAACATGGAGAAACTCCATCTCTACTAAAAATATGAAATAGCCGGGCGTGGTGGCACATGTCTGTAATCCCAGCTACTCAGGAGGCTGAGGCAGGAGAAATGCTTGAACCCGGGAGGTGTAGGTTGTGGTGAACCGAGATGGTGCCATTGCACTCCAGCCTGGAGAACAAGAGCGAAACTCCATCTCAAAAAATAAAAAGAGTACAAATACTGGCTGGATGCAGTGGCTAATGCCTGTAATCTCAGCACTTTGGGAGGCTGAGGTGGAGAGATCGCTTGAACCCAGGAGTTTGAGACCAGCCTCAGCAACACGATGAAACCCTAACTCTACAAAAAATATGAAAATTAGCTGGGCATGGTGGCATGTGCCTGTAGTCCCAATTACTTGGGAGGCTGAGGTGGGAGGATCACTTGAGCCCAGGAGGTTGCAGTGAGCTGAGATTGTGCCACTGTACTCCAGCCTTGGTGACAGACCCTGTCTCAAAAAAAAAAAAAAAAAAAAAGAAAAGTACAAATGCCATTTGGCAATTGTGCAAGTCATATTTTAGATGCTTCCTGATTTTTTGTGTGTGTGGTAAAATATACGTAACATCAAATTTGCCCTTTTAGGTTTTTTTGTTGTTGTTGTTGTTTGTTTGTTTTTAAAAAGAGTTTCATTCTGCTGCCCAGAGCTGGAGTGCAGTGGCATGGTCATAGCTCACTGCAGCCTTGAACTCCTGGGCTCAAGTAGTCCTCCTGCTTCAGCCTCCCAAGTAGCTGGATCTATAGGTGCACACCATGACACTTGGTAATTATTATTATTTTTTTTTGTAGAGACTGGGGTCTTGCTGTGTTGCCCAGACTAGTCTTAAACTCCTGGCCTCAGGCTATCCTCTTGCCTCAGCCTCCCGAAGCAGTGGGATTACAGGCATGAGCCATCACACCTGGCCTGTTTTACCCATTGTTGTGTATTATTCAGTGGCATTGTGTACATTCACATTGTAGTACAGCTATCACCACTGTCCATCCCCAGAACCTTTTCCTGCATCCTAAACTGAAACTCTGTTCCCATTAAACAATACCCCTATTTCTTCCTCCCTTCTCCAGCCACTGGCAACCACCATTCTATGTTTTGTCTGTATGACTTTGACTATTTTAGCTGTCTCATCTAAGTGGAATCATACAATATTTGTCCTTTTGTGAGGGGTTTATTTCACTTAGCATGACATATTCCAGGTTCGTCCATGTTCTAGCATGTGTCAGAATTTCCTTCCATTGATTGACTGATTGAGACAAAGTGTTGCTTTGTCTCCCAGGCTGGAGTGCAGTGGCACGGTCTCAGCTCACTGCAACCCCTGCCTCCCGGGCTGAAGCCATTCTTGGGCTTTAGCCTCCCCAGTAGCTGGGACTACAGGCACACACTGCCACACTAGGCTAATTTTTGTGTTTTTAGTAGAGACGGGGTTTCACCATGTTGACCAGGCTGGTCTTGAACTCCTGACCTTAGGTGATCCGCCCGCCTCAACTTCCCAAAGTGCTGGGCTTACAGCGGTGAGCCTCTGCACCTGGCCAAAAAGTTACCTGAATCTGCTGAAATTTGGAGAGCAAGAGCATGGGAAATGAGAAACACAATATTCAGGGTCTGAATTTTTTTTATTCAATGGCTTTTTTGTTTTGAGACGGAGTCGCACTCTATTGCCCAGGCTGGAGTACAGTAGCGCGATCTTGGCTCACTGCAACCTCTGTCTCCCAGGTTGAAGTGATTCTCCTGCTTCAGCCTCCCCAGTAGCTGGGATTACAGGCGTGTGCCACCGTGCCCAACTAATTTTTGTATTTTTAGTAGAGATGGGGTTTCCTTGGTCTGTTGGCCAGGCTGGTCTCGAACTCCTGACCTCAGGTGATCACCTGCCTTGGCCTCACAAAGTCTTGGGATTACAGGCATGAGCCACCACGCCCATCCTTTTAGAGGCTAAATTATATTACCTTATGTATGTCACATTTTGTTTTTCCATTTATCTGTCAGTGGACATTTAGGTTACTTCTGCTGTGAACATGGGAATACAAATATCTGTTTGATTCCTTGCTTTTAGTTCTTTTGGGTATATACCCAGAAGTAGAATTGCTGGATCATAGGTAATTCTGTGTTTAATTTTTTGAGGCATCCCCATACTTCTCTGATGTTTTAAGATTTACAATTGCATGTTTTTATATGTATGATTAGGTGAATTGAGCCTGGATGTCTGGGGTTTTAACTTTTCTAATACCTTTAAGAACTCTATTCCTGAAAAAGGGCACATGATTAAATATTTTCAGTTTCTCGCACCCCGGTGAATTAGCTCTTATTGTTGAATTTTATTATCTTTGATTTCTCCAGGAATTTTCTGTCTTGGTTCTGTTGTTGTTGTTGTTTGAGACAGAGTCTCACTCTGTCACCCAGACTGGACTGCAGTAGTGTGATCTTGGGTCACTGCATCCTCTGCCTCCTGGGTTCACGTGATTCTTATACCTCAGCCTCCCCAGTAGCTGGGATAACAGGCGTGCACCACCACACCCAGCCAAGTTTTGTATTTTTTAGTAAAGATGGGGTTTCACCATGTTGGCCAGGGTGGTCTCGAACTCCTGGCCTCAAGTGATCTGCTCTCCCTGGCCTCCCAGAATGTTGGGATTATAGGTGTGAGCCACTGCACCTGGCTGATTCTGTAGATATTAAGCTGGAATTGTAAAGAAAAGTAGCAAGCTGTTCAAATGATAAAATAATAGACTCCAACCAAATTTAACAAGTCATCGCCCTTTGAGCTGTAAGTTTTAAAATCTTTGTCAATATCTCAGAACTGTTGGGGCCATGGAATTTATCTACTGTATTAAGTGGGGATTTAGTGGCATAGACTATCAAGTATGGTCACCAGTTTAAGTAATTTTACGATATTTATAAAGCAACAAAATATAAATTTACTGTCCTCAAAAGAATTTAAAAATTAGAAGTCTAGCTTTCCCTAGTGGACCTTGGAGGAGAGAAAACGTAAGGCAAAAATGGTCTCTTGTCTCTTGGTTTTTGAAGCTCAAAATGTTTTCCATCTAATTATTTCCTGGAAAACATTCTTACGGCCATGAAAAATCTCATTAATCTAAAAACAGAGCTGGGAATTGCGTGAATGTGAGAAGAGGAGCTAAAAAGTGGTCTTGAAAAATACCATGTTCACTGATAGAAATGGCTGCAATCCATTGTGACCAGCTGCATTTGGGAATGCTTATCTTCTTCTGGCTTAAATATCAGAGGCAAAGTGCTTTTCTGGAATAAGCTCTCATGATTTGGAAGAATGTTTTTAAAAAATCTGTTCAACATATGAATTTGGATGATTCTTTAAAAAATCAATTTTGAATTTTCTTCTAAAGGTAACTTTTAGTCAGAAACTAATAGAAATAGTTTACAAATTAAAAATGCATAAAATTAAGAAAGTAGTTATCAACCTAAATACTTGGGGGGGGGTTGTGTTTTAAACAATTTCTCCCTTTTTTGGTATAATTTTTTTTTTTTTTTGAAACAGATTCTCACTCTTGTCGCCCAGACTGGAGTGCAGTGGCGCGATCTTGGCTCACTGCAACCTCCACCTCCTAGGTTCAAGTGATTCTCCTGCCTCAGCCTCCTGAGTAGCTGGGATTACAGGTGCCTGTCACCACGCCTGGCTAATTTTTGTACTTTTAGTAGAGACGGGGTTTCGCCATGTTGTCCAAGCTAGTCTTGAACTCCTGACCTCAGGTGATCTGCCCGCCTCGGCCTCCCAAAGTGCTGGGATTACAGACAGGCGTGAGCCACTGTGCCTGGCAGTGTATATTTTTAAAAATGTATTTCCCGTGGCTTATTAGAAAAAAAAAACTGTTAATTTTATGTCACTAGATATACCTTTTGTAAGGCATTGCCTGTAGACCTTCCTATAGGGAGACCTGATTGCTTTGTTTTCAAAGGACTAAGTCCTCATCCATCCATCTGGTTAATTAATATTTGGTTGCCAGCCATGTTTTAGGCACCTTGCTAGGGATATAATAGGGGAACAGAACAAACATGAGGCACTTGTTCTAATCGAGTTTACAGTCTAGGGACAGCCAAAGAAATGACCACACTCATTTCCAAGAGGTGATAAGAGAAGGTGCCAGTCTCCTCCCCACCCCTGCCATTCCTTTCTAAAATTATAAAAGATTATAAGGGAAAAGCAGTGAACATGCCTGTTAGCATTTTGGAATTTATCCTCCAAGTATTGCTTATTTGGTTAAGTCTGAAGTTTCATAGTCAGAAAATCTTTAGAGTGTGGTTGGGCTGCACAGCTAGACTAATTTTGATACACGTAATGTCAGTTGCTTTGAACATGCAGTGTCAAATTGCTTTGAATATGTAGTATCAATTGCTTTGGACGTGAGAGAATGTCCAGATTGCTTTAAGAATATGTTTTAGTCAAATGCCTGTCTTGAAACTGATACCTGTGGGCTTCAGGCACAAGGCAACATGAGTTGTTGATTTTTCCTTTTCTTGGTGAAATTTAACTGGCTCTGTTCCTTTCTCTTTCTTAAAAATAATAAAACAATCTGTATGACTGTATTGGCCCCATGACCCATTTTTTTCCTCTCCTACCATCCTGTCTTATAGGAAGAGTCCTCTCTTCTCCTCAGGTACCCACAAATCTGTCCCTTTTCTTATTCTGGAAATTGGCAGTCATCAGATAGGAGCTCTCCCCCGACTCCCTGCCCCTTAACTATCCTCACCATGATTGGCTGGTACTACAGGTGCTATTTAAATTCTAACCTACAGGCCAGGTGCGGTTGGCTCACATCTGTAATCCCAGCACTTTGGGAGGCCGAGGCGGGCGGATCATGAGGTCAGGAGATCGAGACCATTCTGGCTAACACAGTAAAACCCCATCTTTACTAAAAATACAAAAAAAATTAGCTGGGCCTGGTGGCGGGTACCTGTAGTCCCAGCTACTCTGGAGGCTGAGGCAGGAGAATGGCGTGAACCCTGGAGGCGGAGCTTGCAGTGAGCTGAGATTGCACCACTGCACTCCAGCCTGGGCGACAGAGCGAGACTCTGTCTCAACAACAACAACAAAAAATTCTACCCTACAACTGCTTTCATGTACTTAAACTGTTATTAATTAGCTACCTTCTCTTTCTTCCTTCCTTCCTTCCTTCCTTCCTTTTCTTCCTTCCTTCCTTCTTTTTTTTCCTAGACAAAGTTTCACTCTTGTCGCATAGGCTGGGGTGCAATGGTGCAATGGCACATTCTTGGCTCACTGCAAGCTCCGCCTCCTGGGGTCAAGCAATACTCCGGCCTCAGCCTTCCGAGTAGCAGGGACTACAGGCGCCTGCCACCACGCCCAGCTAATTTTTTGTATTTTTAGTAGAGACAGGATTTCATCATGTTGGCCAGGCTGGTCTGGAACAACTGACCTCAGGTGATCCGCCCATCTCGGCCTCCCAAAGTGCTGGGATTACAAGCCTGCGTCACCACGCCGGGTCCTTTTGTTTGTTTATTGGTTTGTTTTTTTCTGAGACAGGGTCTCACTCTGCCACCTAGGCTGGAGTGCAGTGGCACAATGTCAGCTCACTGCAACCTCCACCTCCCAGGTTCAAATGATTCTTGTGCCTCAGCCTCCCAAGTAGCTAGGACTACAGGCATGTGCCACCACCCCTGGCTAATTTTTGTATTTTTAGTGGAGACGGGGTTTCACCATGTTGGCCAGGCTGGCCTCCAACTCCTGACCTCAACTGCTCTGCCCACCTTGGCCTCCCAAAGTGCTGGGATTACAGACGTGAGATACCGTGCCCAGCCTGCTAGTTTCTTATTGAACCTCTTCATCTCTGTTTCCCACAGGAATCTCAAACTCACCACAACCAAATAGAGTCACATCTTCACTCACGTTGTTTATTTTCTATCCCATATCTTGGTTAATCTCCCTATTATGTATCTAGTGTCCAAGGAACTTTGCTCACCCCTGTGATCTTGGTGAACTTCTTATTCAAGTACCAGTTTACATTTTACTTTCTCTGTATCTAATCACTAATGTTGGCAGATAGCTAACCACTCCCCTTCTCCTCTGTGCACCCACTGTTCCATGTACATTGCTGTACTTGACACATGTTGTTGTGATTGTTTGCATGTTTGCCCTGTTCTGGAGGGCAGGGACCATATTATCCATCATGGTACCCCAGTGCCTATAACAGCCCCTATCATCAGTAGATACTCAAGAAACATTTGTTGAATCAATTTTAGTTTCAATCCCAGCATTTATGAGTAACTACAGTGGTTTATATATTATAGTGGACTGTTTAAGTAGATAATAGATTTATTTATTCATTTTTTGAGACGGAGTCTTGCTCTGTCACCAGGCTGGAGTGCAGTGGTGTGATCTCGGCTCACTGCAGCCTCCGCCTCCAGGGTTCAAACAATTCTCTTGCCTCAGCCTCCCGAGTAGCTGGGACTACAGGCGGGGGTCACCATGCCCAGCTAATTTTTGTATTTTCAGTAGAGACGGAGTTTCACCATGTTGGCCAGGATCGTCTTGATCTCTTGACCTCGTGATCCGCCTGCGTCAGCCTCCCAAAGGGCTGGGATTACAGGCATGAGCCAAGGCGCCTGGCCCAATAGATTTATTTTTATCCTTTTCATTTTTATTGTACAGAGCTTTGAGAATTTTTTAACCTTTTTTTTCTGTAAGCCCAATATAGTAAGAACCTAAGGAAAATGTTACAAAAAACTTCTTGTATGTTTTGAAGATACTTCAAACATTTTTTGATTCATACTTTAAAGGCATGAAAAGAATATTAAACCTTTTTGTGTAATATGCCAGCAAGTCTAGACCATCACTCCTTGTTTAATGTACATGATTGAAAATATATTTAAAAAATCCTCTGTGATAAATGCCTTATTAATTAGACATGAATCTTTTTTGGTTTTTATCTTTAATAACTTACATTTTCCAGTTATAAAATGACTTTATATTGTAGGAAATTTGGAAAATACAACTAACCAAAGAAGATATTTAAAACCATTCGTAATTTCACCACAAGGAGTAACCACTGTTGACATCCTGATATCTTTTCCCTCTGTTTCTCTGCCAATATATAGCAAACATAGAGAGAGCTTAATCTATATAGGTACCATCTGTCCTAACAATATATTGCAATTTCATGGTTTTATAAATTATTTAAACTTTTTTTCTTTTTCTTTGATTTACTTTTTTTTTTTTTTGAAACAGGGTATCACTCTCATCCAGGCTAAAGTGCAATGGCGTGATCTCAGCTCACTGCAGCCTCAACTTCCTGATCCTTCCACCTCAGCCTCTCAGGTAGCGGAGACTGCAGGCGCACACCACCAAATTTTTGTATTTTTGTAAAGATGGGGTTTTACCATGTTGCCCAGGCTGGTCTTTATCTCCTGGACTCGAGGTCCACCCACCATGGCCTCCCAAAGTGCTGAGCCATTGCCCCCAGCTTCTTCTATAATATATTTTTATCAAAAAAAATTTTTTTTTCTGAGACAGGGTCTCTGTTACACAGCCTGGAGTGCAGTGGCACGATCTTGGCTCACTGCAGCCTTGACCTCTTGGGCTTAAGTGATCCTCCTACCTCAGCCTCCCCAATGGCTGGGACTACAGGCTCACGCCACCATGCCCAGCTAATTTTTTTTTTTTTTTTTGAGATGGAGTCTCTCTCGCTCTGTTGCCCAGGCTAGAGAGCAGTGGCACGATCTCAGCTCACCGCAAGCTCTGCCTCCTGGGTTCACACGCCATTCTCCTGCCTCAGCCTCCTAAGTAGCTGGGACTACAGGCGCCCACCACTACGCCTGGCTAAATTTTTTTTTTTTTCAGTAGGGACGGGGTTTCACCATGTTAGCCAGAATGGTCTTGAACTCCTGACCTCGTGATCCACCTGCCTGGACCTCCCAAAGTGCCGGGATTACAGGCGTGAGCCACCACGCCCGGCCTCATGCCTAGCTGATTTTTTGTATTTTTATAGACACAGGGTCTCACCATGTTGCCAGGCTGAGTCTTCTGTAATATTTTTAATGGTTTCATAGTATTAGGTGAATGAACCTTTATTGATGGATCTTCAATTTTTTGTTCTTTCTTTCTTTCTTTTTTTGAGATGGAGTCTCCCTCTGTTGCCCAGTCTGGAGTGCAGTGGTGTGATCTCTGCTCACTGCAACCTCTGCCTCCCGGGTTCAAGCGATTCTCCTGCCTCAGCCTCCTGAGTAGATGGTTTTACAGGCGCCCACCACCACACCTGCCTAAGTTTTGTATTTTTAGTAGAGACGGAGTTTTTTTTGCCACATTGGCCAGGCTGGTCTCGAACTCCTGACCTCAAGTGATCTGCCCTCCTCAGCCTCCCAAAGTGCTGGGATTACAAGAGTGAGCACCTGTGCCTGGTCCTGATTTTTTTTTCTTTATAAATAATGCTACAGTGAATATAAGTATTGCTAACATTTTTAAAATATTAGATATTTTAACAGGTGAATGAATGCAGAGGGGATTAATATAAAAGCTGATTAGCACATTGAAGAAAGGGCATTACAATCACTGTTAGATGAAGTCCCCCCAGAAATTTACTCTGAAAATAAGATTCTGAGTCATGACAGAGATTCTTTACTTGGCCGAACTTTAATCAGACTTCTGAACCTTCTGCTGGGTCCATCTGTGCACTTCCTTGTAAAATCCGGTTTTAGCAAGAACCCTCCACCCTTGATATCTGCTCAGGTTCCTCATCCTCCACCATCCCCCGGGTGGTGTCTGACCACCCTGGCTTGTCTTCAGCGACAACCCTGTTAGTTTGGTTTAGCCAGAATCCCCTCTGCCCCTGATGTTTCCTCTGAGTACTTTTCCACCCCATGACCCTGACCCTGCTCCTTGGCCATAATCCCACTTGTCCTTGCTGTATTCAGAGTTGAGCTTGAGCTCTCTTCCCCACTGCAAGACCGTCTTGTGGTGGTCCTTGTAACTACCACAGAGGTCCTGAATAAGTCTTTCTATCATGCTTTAACGAGTATCACTGAATAAGTTTTTCTTTAAACAGCCTGATCCTGGGTTTGGCTTCCTGCAGAGTTTATAAGAGCTTTTTCTTTTTTTTCTTTTTTCTTTTGAGATGGAGTTTTGCTCTTTTTGCCCAGGTTGAAATGAAGTGGCACAATCTCAGCTCACTGCAACCTCCGCCTCCTGGGTTCAAGTGATTCTCCTGCCTCAGCCTCCCAAGTAGCTGGGATTACAGGAATGTGCCGCCATGCCCGGCTAATTTTTTTGCATTTAGTAGACACGGGGTTTCACCATGTTGGTCAGACTGGTCTCAAACTCCTGACCTCAGGTGATCGACCCGCCTCGGCCTCCCAAAGTGTTAGGATTACAGGTGCGAGCCACCGCACCCGGCCTATAAGAGCTCTTTCAAAGGGAAGCCACTGAGCGAGGCCTTGTGCGAGCACTGGAAAAAGGCCTTAGCCAGGCTGATGGCTTAGTAGGGCTATAGTAGGGACCAGATGTGGCCTCCTGGATGGCAGGAATTTGTTGGGGGATTAGGCTCTTCACTTTCTGCCTCTGAGCCCACAGGTATTTCTCAGGTGTGGGTGGAAGGAGAACACTCCTGAGGGGGTGGAATTAGGACCCTCAGCTGAACAGGCAGCAGAACATCCTTAGCGTAGGGGCCAGATAAACCAAGTATGGATAAGAGCTAGGCCAGGCCCACAACTAAATATCCGGGGTTTCCCCTCACTCTGGGGATTCCTTTGCTAATTTTCTGTTTCTAATGTCTTTGCTAATGTCTTCCTCTTCCTTGGTTTTTTAATTTTGGTGGGCTACACCCCTAGTGGCTTCCTGAGAAGTGGTGCATGGGAAATAAATTGATATACTGGTATATTTAAAAATGTCCTTATTGCACTCCTACTTTTGATTGGCTAGTTATAGAATTGGGGGTTGGAAATAATTTTCCTCTAGAACTTTTGGGCATTGCTTTATTGTCTTTTGGATGCTTATGTTGTGATAGAGAAGTCAAAATCATTCTGATTCCTGCTCTTTTGTTTATTACCTGATATCTTTTGTTACCAAAGTTCTAAAATTTCATGATGATGTGCTTTCATAGGTTCTCTTTTGTCTGCAGATCAGAAATTTTCCAGAATTGTCGGGCTCTCATTAGGCCTTTCAGTGCTGTAAGACTTCCTTAAATTCTTTTTTTTTTTTTTTGAGACGGAGTCTTGCTGTGTTGCCCAGGCTGGAGTGCGGTGGCATGATCTCAGCTCACTGCAACCTCTGCCTCCCGGGTTCAAGCGATTCTCCTGCCTCAGCCTCCTGATGTAGCTGGGACTACAGGCCAGCCTCCCCTACCACACCTGGCTAAATTTATTTTTCTATTTTTAGTAGAGATGAGGTTTCACCATATTAGGCTGGTCTTAAACTCCTGCCTCAAGTGATCCTACTGCCTTGGCCTGCCAAAGAAATTCTTTATTTTCTCTATCTCTGTTTTCTTTTTATAGAACTTCTGTTTCAGTGTTCGACCTCCCAGACCAATTCTCTTAACAGTCTTTTTTTTTTGATACCAAGTCTCACTCTATCACCCAGGCTGGAGTGCAGTGGCATGATCTCAGCTTACTGCAACCTCCATCTCCCAGGTTCAAGTGATTCTCCAGCCTCGGCCTCCCGAGTAACTGGGGTTACAGATGTGCACCACCAGACTCAGTTAATTTTTGTGTTTTTAGTAGAGTTGGAGTTTCACCATGTTGTCCAGGCTGGTTTTGAACCCCTGGGCTCAAATGGTCTGCCTGCCTCGGCCTCCCAAAGTGCTGGAATTACAGGCATGAGCCACTGTGCCTGACCAACATTCATCTTTTATCTCCTATTTTCTTAACGGTTTTATTTTCTAGGAGATAGTCTCAACTTATTTTCTAACTCTTTTATTGAAGTTTAAATTTTTGCTGTTTTTATTTCCAAAGTTCTTTTTCTCAAGCTTTGTTTTTTTTTAGATAGCATCTTGTTTTTGTTGTAGAACAGAATATCATTTATTATCTAAGGATATTAGTTATTATTTTTTAACCTTTTCTTTGCTGCCTTGTTTTCTCTAGGTTGCTTTTCTTCCCTGTTTGGTTTTGGTCTTTGTCTTTCATGTTTAAGAGTGGGGAGCTAGAAAGTTGGTTGAAAACTGAGACAGTGGGTGGAGCCTGTTGACTGCTAACTCCACTGTAAGGTTTTCCTGGCTTGACCACTTGCTGGGAGCTCCTGGTGTCTCTCTTGTACTTTAGGAAATAGAACTAGCTAAGTCTCATAGAGGGTACAGCCTGGCTTGCCAGCATAAGAAATGCTGATTAGGGGTTGAGGGCTGGGGTCCACCTGTTTACTCTGCTCTGTTTTGAAACCATGCCTTCAAAACCCATCCAGTCACCAGCCTATACAGCCCATCTCTTTTAACCTCACTGGAAGGTGTATTTAACCAGTCCCCTGTTGATGACAAGGAGTGGTTTCTAACTTTTCCACTATTACAAAAACTATAATCTTTATGAACATGCTTTCAGAATAATCTTGGTAAGATGACAGCAAACATGAGGGGAAAAATAAACATTTAAATAAAAAATCTTGTGTAAATGTTTCTGCAGGATAGATTCCTAGAAAGAGTTGCCCAAAGTAAATGGTATGTATGAATTTTGAAGTTTATTTGATATTGCCAAATTGCTGATCTCCGCCTGTAATGTATGAAAGGTTGTATGCATTTATATTCATTTTAGCACTGTACAGGAGTGCTATTTCCTACCCATGCCAGCATTGTTTCTTGTCTGTTTTTATTTTTGCTAATTCGATGGGCAAGAAAACTGTCACTTGTGTTTGAATGATTTCTATTTGTTTGATTATTAGTAAGAATGACATACTTCTGGGAATTGCTGTTTGTAACATTTTCTCATTTTGACATAAATGCTTGAAATTTGGTTGTAATTTTCTGTATTTGGTTTGGGGCTTGATAAGAAAATATGATAGAAAAAAAATTTTTTTTTTTTTTTTTTGAGACGGAGTCTTGCTCTGTCGCCCAGGCTGGAGTGCAGTGGCTGGATCTCAGCTCACTGCAAGCTCCGCCTCCCGGGTTTACGCCATTCTCCTGCCTCAGCCTCCCCAGTAGCTGGGACTACAGGCGCCCGCCACCTCACCCAGCTAGTTTTTTGTATTTTTTAGTAGAGACGGTTTCACCATGTTAGCCAGGATGGTCTCGATCTCCTGACCTTGTGATCCGCCCGTCTCGGCCTCCCAAAGTGCTGAGATTACAGACTTGAGCCACTGCGCCCGGCCAATTTATTTGTTTACATATAGCTACTTCAGGATGTTTATCTGTAATGAGTTTCTATTCAGAATGACTTTTTGCACAGTTTTGAATGTGTTAGTTTACATGTTAGTCTTCACTATTCCTATATGAATGGTCATATTTTGACTTTCTCTCTAATTTTGTTTTTTCCTTTTATGTCTAATTTTTAATGTAATAATCATTTGCATAATACTATGTATTTGACAGAATGCTTTCACATACATAATCTTATAACGAACAGTTTATGAGGCTGGTTGTATTTTGCAGATGAGGAAACTAAGGCCTTAAGAAGTTAAGAGACTTGCCCAAGTTTCTAGTATACTGCTTCAATAATAATAGGAAGGGCAAGGGGTCTCAGGCTCAAGTTCTCACCCTGCAATGGATTTATTCAGTTCTTGTGTCTGTCTTATCAGCTGCAAAATGATGATGATTTCCCCTTTCTATATTAGCAGGTAATATCTAAAAGCTAATTATGTTCTTAGATAATAGCAATGTTATTATTTTCTTAATCTAGAAATGAGCACAGAAGCAGAGCAACAGCTTCTCCATCACGCCAGAAATGGCAATGCTAAAGAAGTACGACAGCTATTAGAGACCATGGCGAGGAATGAAGTGATTGCTGACATTAATTGCAAAGGTAAACTTTGAATGGATTTTGTAGCTTTCTCGTATGAGTCTGCACTACTCTTGGCATTTATTTAATGCTAACCTTTCTGATCTATCGTGTAATTAATCTCTGTCATGCTAGGAAGAACCCTACAGATTGGAGGAAACGTCTCTCCTAGTCCCCTCTAAGTCAGAGAAAGGGAGGTCCATTCTTAAAATTGTTATGGATCCCAAATATTACAAGCCACAAGGGTGACCCTAGCCCACAGGATATATCCTATGATAATTTTTTTTCTTCTTGAAGACATTGCAGTTGACCTAGCAGGTTTGAGTGTTTACTGTGTGCCCTGGAGATAATGATGAAGAGGCAGATAGGATCCCTGCCCTCATTGAGCTTAGTCTAGTAGATTAATAGATCAGACTAGTGTGCATTACAAAATATGCTCCACGATGTGGAAGTGCAGGTGTCATGGGAGAGGTGTGGAACTGGAACTGGAAGGATTAGCTTCTTGGAGGAAACCATTCTAAGGTGAAATGTGAAAGAGTAGGAGTTAACCAGGTGACAATAGAGAAGAAAAAATGGTTCAAGGAAGAAGAAACAACATAGCAGCCAAGTCATAATGTGCCTTGGGTAGCAAAGGGGCCAATACATCACAATCTTGCATCAAATGTGCAGAGAAATAAAACGTGTTCTCTAAAATGGCTCTGGTATTGTAATAAACCCCTTCATGTTCTCGGAGGTGTCAGGGGAGTAAATGTTAGTCTTTGGGTACTTCTGTCTTGTTTGTTTGTTTGTTTGAGACAGTTTTGTTCTGTTGCTCAGGCTGGAGTGCAGGGGCTTGCTCACAGCTCATGGCAGCCTCAGACCTCTGGGCTCAAGTTTTTGTCCCACCTCAGCCTCCAGAGTAGTTGGGACTACAAGCACATGCCACCACGCCTGGCTAATTTTTTTATTTTTTGTAGAGATGGAATCTTGCTGTGTTCCCCAGACTGGTCTTGAACTCCTGGTCTCAAGCGATCCTCCTATCTCGGCCTCTCAAAATGTTGGGATTACAGGTGTGACCCACTGCATCTAGCCATACTTTTTTTGTAGCCCTTTTGATAAAGTCTTGATCTCCCTTTCCCTGTATTTCCTCTAACTTGGTGTTCGAGTGTAGAGGCGAGCCTTGCTGTGTGTTTGTGCGGTGGAGAGGGCAGGGTTTCCTCAAATCTATGACTCGGCTTTTGTTCCTCAGCCACCCTTGTCTTCCTGGTGCTCCTTAAGCATTGGAACCTGACGTGAAACTCAGGTAAAAAGTCAAAGAATCAGGTCTCTCAGTGTGTTGTGTGCTATAGTAAGACTCCTTGGCTGTATCAGGAGACTCTCATGTGGCTCGTGTTACCCTCTGTCACATCTTCATCTGGCACCTGGCCTAGGCTTGCTGGTTCAATGCAGACACACTCCTGTTCCCCTCTTGGGAGAGTGGCATGTGGGAGCCAATGCCATGGCGGAAACTAGAATAGCTCTGGTTAGCCAAAATGTAGCCTTCCCTTAGGACACCTTACTGAGTCTACTTTGATGCGGCACCTGGCAGGGGAGTGCTAAGATGGGCGACCTAGAGGGGTCTTTTCCTGCATCCCGGAAGCAGCTTGCCTGTTCTCCGTGTCTCCTCAATGCATCCCACTTTCTGAGTGTAAGATCCAGAGCCACGTGTCTCAGCTTTTGTCTTTTCTTCTTCCACAGTTCCTCAGTCCCAGAAAGGGCTGGCTTCAGATGGATATTTTATTCTTTTTGCTACTTCCTCCTCTTGTACCAGGACAGCAAACCTCATGACCTCACCCTCAGTGGGGAAGAAATAGCATCTTTGCAATAGGGAAGAAACTGTGATCTGAGGATCTGGGTTGTCTAGAGACTGAGTTGGAAAAAGGAATTTTAAAATGTCTTTGTTATGGAGAATGATCTGAGGAAAAAAAATATTTAAAAAATAAAAAATATATAAAATTTGCCCCTATTCTTCAGCAAAGACTGGCTCTTTATCTTTACCTCAGGATTCTATTTTGAATGCCAAAACATTTGATCATCCTCAGTGACCCTTTTCTGTCTTCCTTTCCCACCTCCACCCATGGTTGCCTCAGGCCAATTAGGAGAAAGTCATCTACTTGGAAATGTAAAGCTGAGAAATATGTTAATTTTTTTTTCAATTTTCACCTCATTATACCTGTCAGTCAGACTTTATCTTAAGGATAGTTTGAAGGGTTGATGCAGAAGGTGACATAGTCAGTTGATGTGCAGTTCTCAAAGGAGTGGGGAGGGGTGGGCAAGACCAGGCGTGAATAATGTTTCCATGTCGGGGGTTCCTTCCTGGCATTTCTTGGTTTTCTTTCATTTCTTTCTTGTTTTTCCAAATCATGACAAATTGGGAAAATGGTATAAATTACTGTGATTCTCCTGCAAGAATTAAAGGTTAAAAGTCAACATAGAGATGTTACTGTTCGGAAGGAATCCACTGATGTCAAGTTGAAAGTGAGGGAAAGAAGGGCTGATGTGAGTGGAAAGTGAAAGTTAGCTTTTTTTAGGGTCTGGGAGAGGAGGATAGAACTAGTTTTGCTTGTAGCTGGTGTTGTGTTACAAGTATGTGTTCCTGGTCCTGTCTGTTGCTAGTGTGAGTCATTCTTGCAAATAAAATAAATATTAATATGTATATGTGTCCGGGCACAGTGGCTCATGCCTGTAATCCCAGCACTTTGGGAGGCTGAGGTGGGCGGATCATGAGGTTAGGAGATTGAGACCATCCTGGCCAACATGGTGAAACCCCATCTCTACTAAAAATACAAAAATTAGCTGGGCATGGTGGCGGGCGCCTGTAGTCCCAGCTATTCGGGAGGCTGAGACAGGAGAATAGCTTGAACCCTGGAGGCGGAGCTTGCAGTGAGCCAAGATTGTGCCACTGCACGATAGCCTGGCGACAGAGTGAGACTCTGTCTCAAAAAATAAAATAAAATAAAATAAATATGTATATACATAATATACTTTTTGTAAATTCTATGAGTGATGTTCCAAGAAATAATAAATTTTGGAAGCAAACTAAGTACTTATATTGGCAGTCTCAACAAACAGTTCTGTGTATTGCCGTCACTTTACTAGGTGGTCCAAATGTGAAGTTTTTTTTAATATTCCCCAGTAATACCTGCCAGTGTTTTAGTGTTTTAATATTCTATATAGTGTACTGTTCTTTGTAAAATACTCCAAAACTTGACATTTCTTATTCATTGAACACACCCTTTTAGATATCGGTAAGTTGTGAAAGAGTATAAAACCTGTATGAAGTATTTTAAAAGGAAATGTAGGATCTTGGAAATTTTTTTCTTTTTTTGAGACATAGTCTTGCTGTGTTGCCCAGGTTGGAGTGCAGTGGTGCAATCTTGGCTCACTGCAACCTTCACCTGTTGGGTTCAAGCGATTCTTGTGCCTCAGCCTCCCAAGTAGCTGGGATTACAGGTGCCCACAACCACACCAGGCTAATTTTTGTATTTTTAGTAAAGATGGGGTTTCACCATGTTGGCCAGGCTGGTCTCCAACTCCTGACCTTAAGTGATCTGCCCACTTTGGCCTCCCAAGGTGCTGGGATTACAGGTGTGAGCTGCTGCGCCTGGCTGGATCTTGGAAATTTTCATTTCTTGATCCACAGCCCTATTTGGAAATACTAGATGTGAAGACACCAGCTCAGAAGCTGTCATAGGAAGTGAGAGGAGACAGTGTGGTTTGGATGGGGGCAGAAGCAGTGGTAATGGAGAAAACTAGATGTAATGAATATTTAGGAGTTGGAGTCAGTCAAGCTAATTGAGTGTGGGGTGAAAAGGAGAAAGCAGGAAGGTGCTGCTGCTGTTGAGTGAGAAGTGAGGGGAATGAGGGGCCATCCATTGTGAACACACATGTGGGAGGGGCCTGGTGGTTCCTGTGAGTATATGTATGGAGGACGACAGGTGAGTTCAACTTTGTGCTTTGTGGGCCTGAGGAACCCTGCCCAGCCAAATGGAGATGTCTAGTGGACACTTTGGAGATGGAAATATGGATTTTGAAGTCAACAGCACAGAAACAATGGAAGCAGTGGGAGAGGGCCATGAAATACCTTTTTTTCTTTTTCTCTTTCTTTCTCTCTCTCTTTCTTTCTTTCTTTCTTTCGTTTTTGCGACAGGGTCTTGCTCTGTCTCCCCTGCTGGAACGCAGTGGTGTGATCATGGTTTACTACAGCCTTGAACTCCCAGGCTCAAGTGATCTTCCCACCCCAGCCTCTGGAATAGCTGGGATTACAGGTGTGCACCACCACGCCTGGCGGATTTTTGTATTTTTTGTAGAAATAGGGTTTCACTACATTGCCCAGGCTCGTCTTGAACTCCTGACCTCAAGCAATCTATCCGACTTGGCCTCCCAAAATGCTGGGATTACAGGTGTGAGCCACCATGCCCAGCTGAAGTACCACTTTTGAAGTGACCAGTAATGGACTAGTCGGGGAAAATAAATTTTCCAAAGGATATGGAAAAGTAGTGCCAGAGAAATGAGAGGACCCACAGGGTACAGGGCTGTGGCAGCCAGGGAAGAATGTGGCCGTGCTGTCCAGTGATGCAGTGATGGCGGAAACCTGCCCCCGGGACCCATTTCTTGTTAAAAACTGAGGATGGTGTTCATGACCTGGTGGGAGATGAGCTTCATCTGCAGTGGATGGGGGCTGACAGGAAGGACTGTCGGGTAGAAAGAGCCAGTGAAGAGGAGAATGGGGAGAGTGAGGGGCGCAGTAGCTGCCAGGGAGCATGGAGTAGGGAGGGTTTCATTTGTGTTTCCTCGTTAAATGGGAGAGATCGGAGCATTTACTCCTTCCCATGGCAGCTAAAGGGGGAGAGGTTGAAGACAGGTGAAAAAGGAGGGCCTGAGAAACAGGAAGGGGTGGGCCCCAGGATCCGGGAAGAACGGTTAGTCTTAGACCTCGGGAGGAAAGTTTAGCAGAGTGCCTGTAGATCCAGGCGGGGTGGTTGATTTGGTGCTGGAAGCGCAGGGAATTCTATGAAAGCTTCTGTTTTCTCTGTGAAGCTGAAATACATCATTTGCTAAGGTAGAGTTGTCTGGGTAAAAGGCTTGAGGAGAATAGTGAAGGACTGAATTACTTTTTGTTGGAACATATGGGAGATGCTTGGACAGGACCTTACAGAAGGGCCTTCAGCTAGCGTGAGGTCCTGAGTTTATGGTGTGTAAATCCACAGGGCTCTGTTGTTTTTCTTCACCATTGGTTAGCCACCTGGGTGTGATTATGGAGAAACTGGGCTCGTGTACTTAGCAGGCTTTGGAGGCTTTTTAGGCTGCTGTGACAGATATTATAGTGAAGCCAGGATTTTCAGGATATGATAAAGAAATGTTGAAGTGAGGGATTAAAGAATAGACACTGAATGTATTGAAGGAAGTGAAGATGGAGGGTATTTACATATACATGAAAGTGATTAGGCCTGGCACAGTGGCTCACCCCTGTAATCCCAGCACTGTGGGAGGCTGAGGTTAGAGGATCACTTGAACTCAGGAATTTGAGACCAGCCTGGGCAACACGGCAAAACTCCATCCCTACAAAAGAATTCAAATATTAGCCAGGTGTGGTGGTGCATGCCTGTGGTCCCAGCTACTCGAGAGGCTGAGGTGGGAGAGTTGCTTGAGCCCAGGAGGTTAAGGCTTCAGTGAGCTGTGATTGTGCCACTGCACTATAGCCTGGGTGACAGAGGGACACCCTCTTTTGAAAAAAGAAAGTGATTAGAGCTGGGGGCTGGGTAAGTTGAAAAGAAAGTGTGGGGGATGGCTGTGTGGACAGGCTGCGAAGTTGGGAGTGCTTGGGAAAGTGGCTTTCTGTGTTCTGAGTCCAGGGGTGTTGATGGCACCCAGGCTGTGGCTCTGGCAGTGGGTCCCTGACCTTAAGCAGAGGCATGGTTTGTGAGAAATAAGGGAAGCTAAGAAACTGAGAGACCAAGGTGCTGAGTAGGCAGTTGACCCCCTGAGGATGGTGGCAGGATGTGCAGCAGACTGAAAGTCTATACTGCCTGAAGTTACTTGGTGAGGGTAGGGCCACTGGGAGGCTGGCAGATGGCAGCAGAGAAGGCCAAGAGCTTTGGCTTAATGACAGAAGCCTCAAAGGAGGAGCTGTGATGTGAATGGAGAAGTCATCAACCAAAAGCAGTAGTGGGTTTTTTGTTGTTTTAGACAGTGTCTCGCTTTGTTGTCCAGGCTGGAGTGCAGTGGCACAATCATGGATCATTACAGCCTTGACCTCTCGGGCTCTGGTGATCCTCCACCTTAGCCTCTGGAGTAGCTGAGACTGCAGGTGTGCACCACCATACCTGGCCAAATTTTTTATTCTCTGTAGAGATGGGGTTTCTCTATGTTGTGCAGTCTGGTCTTGAACTCCTGGGCTCCAGCAGTCTGCCTTCCTTGGCCTAAAATGCTGGCATTATAGGCATGAGCCACCATGCTCGGCCAGTAGTGGGAGTTTTGATGTGGAGGTTCACACGACTTCTGTTCAGTGAGGTACAGGGGGGACAGGGGACCCCACCTGAGGAATAAGTGGGGGTTCCTTATCAAGATGAGCTAGGTTTCACTAAGAACAGAAAGCAAAAGATAGGTTCAGTGAAAGAGACTGAGGCTCTGGGATTTATTGACTGTGTAATTAGGGGTTCCACAGAGCACACACTTGAGAGGAAACAGATGTAGGAGTTTGGGTAAATGGCAAACAATCCCAGGGACACTGTTGGCAGCTGCAGTCCCTTGGAGGGTTGTTAGAGGCCTGTTGTGGGTGTGCTGAGGTTGGTGGCTGAGGTTTCTGTGGGTTCAGATCCTGGAATCCAGGAGCTGAGGGTAGTGTGTCATGTAAGTGAGGTACTGCAGCTCACAGTAACTGTGAAACCATCGCTCCTTCCCTGCAGTGGCCCCTGGAATAACATGTTCTTGGGCTGTAACAGCCCCATCACGGCAGGTGATTTTCAGATTTAATAGGGCTGTATTCGCTACAGTCTGATTGGGAATTTGGGGAAGATTTTGGGCTATCTCAGCTCTAAATAGCGCCCTGTGTATGTTTTTTTGCTAAATTGAATTAGTAGTTTTTGCAACATTCAATTGTTTATGCCTTTCCTCAGCTCTACTGCTAGGATCTGACACTTAATTGCCTTTAACTTTGATCCTCTCTTTCACCTTGGCAACGCAATGTCCTCATTAACTGAGACTTGATCTGCAGTCAAAGAATCTACTTTCTAGCACTATCTGTAGAGTTCATAGCTTTCCAGATTGTATTAGCCCACTTTCACACTATTATGAAGAACTACCTGAGACCAGGTAATTTATGAAGAAGAGAGACTTAATTGACTCACAGTTACTCAGGCTTACCAGGAAGCTTGACTGGGAGGCCTCAGGAAACTTACAATCATGGCGGAAAGCCATGGCAGGTACAGCTTACCACGGCACAGCAGGAGAGAGAGAGAGAGTGAAGGAGGACGTGCCACACACTTTCAAACCCTCAGATCTCATGAGAACTCACTGTCACCAGAATAGCAAGGGGGAGATCCGCCCCCATGATCCAGTCACCTTCCACCAGGCCCCTGCTCCAATTGAACATGAGATTTGGGTGGGGACAAATCCAAACCATATCCCAGGTGCTGCAGGAAATATTCTTTACTGACTCCTGTTGTGGTACAGGTGTACAGAGAGTTGCTGTGCGCTGCCTTCATCCCCTCCATCCACCCTCCTGATACAGGTTTTCAAAGAGAGTTGCTTGTTGTGAACAATGTCAAGAAAACCCCTCTTGACCTGATGATGGCAAGATGATTAAAGAGTCGGAGCCCTAGAGTCAAGAAGCTGCTAAAGATCATCTAGCTCGAATGTAACCCCCGTCCAGTCTCCCTCTACCCCTTTAGAAGTGAGGACATTGAGTCAGAAGGTGACACCAGATCTGCACCTTGTGAGTTCTCATCCTTTACACCCATTACACTTCTTACAAGGTCACGTACCTTGCCTCTCACTCATCAGTAGTGCTTTGCAAAGGAGAGTATTGAGGTCGCTTGTTATGGAGAAGTTAATTTTGTTGTAAAATTACCTAAATATAATCTAAAAATACCTTATATTTTTCCATTTTTAGGAAGAAGTAAGTCTAACTTGGGCTGGACACCTCTACATCTGGCATGCTATTTTGGACACAGACAAGTGGTCCAGGATCTGTTGAAGGTCTATTTATGACTAATTTTTAATGACTACAATAGATATTATTGTTATGTAAATTTTTAGATGAAAGTCTTAGAAAAGCCACCTGAGCCACAGTGACTTATTTAAAGCAATTGTTTATCATTCAAGACACCTAAGTGTTCTTTATTGAATACATGAATTAGGTTAGCCTGGTTAATTAAAATTGTATGTTTAATCATTAGATTTTTGTATTACTAGCCTTTAAAAATTATAAAAGTGGGCATATTAATGAAGATTTTATTTTCAGTTTTATGAGTGTGACAGTTGAAAAAATAACCAAAGCACACCCTAAATAATTAAAAAATAATGTCAATACACAAATAAAAATTTAAAAAAAAACAGAAAAAAGTCACGATCTCTTAGCACTGCATTTAATGAGAATTGAGAGTTCATATTTCTTAATTCTGTGATGAACAACTTCTCACATTCTGATATTTCTGAAATTTGGTTACATCTTACAATTCATCTGTACGTTTAAATAATGGCATCTTTTTTCCTGAAAACTTATTAAATTGATAATGGAGGAAATGTGGTATTTCATTCAGAGATCATTCTCCTTTTATCAGTATGACTGCTTCTAAAGTAGAGTGAAGGTGTATGGATTTTTTTTTTTTTTAAATCAAGACAAGGTCTTACTTTGTCACCCAGGCTGGAGTGCAGTGAGCTGAGATTACGCCGAGTGCAGTGGTGTAATCTTGGCTCACTGCAGCCTTGACCACCTGGGTTCAAGTGATCCTCCTGCCTCAGTCCCTCAGGTACTGGAGCTATAGGCACGTACCTTCATGCCTGGCTAATGTTTTTGTATTTTTTGTAGAGATGGACTTTTACCATGTTGCCCAGGCTGGTCTCAGACTCCTGAGCACAAGCAATCCGCCCGCCTCAGCCTCCACGTGCTAGGATTACAGGTGTGAGCCACTGCACCTGGCCAAGGTGTATAGTTTTTTAATGAAAAGCACCTTTTTACTTTTTATTCTTCTACCTATCAGGTAGATTTTTACCTTTCAGGAAACCTACTACACACACACACACACACACACACACACACACACACACACATATGAGATAGAGTCTCGCTATATTGCCAGACTTGCCTTGAACTCCTGAGTTCAGGTGATTCTCCTGCCTCAGCCTCCCAAGTAGCTGGGACTATAGGCTCATACCACCATGCTGGCTTTTTATTTTTACTATAAATTTAATTTATTGTTAGTAGTGACACCTAAACAGTATTAACAATTTTAATTTTTTAAGGCTTTAATGTATTTTGAAGGAATGATTTTCACCATTGTATATTTCTTGATATTTAAAGTGGTCATGTTTACTAGGCTGGTGCAGAAGTGAATGTGTTGAATGACATGGGAGACACGCCGCTTCATCGAGCTGCCTTTACAGGACGAAAGGTGAAAATCATTCTATGTTCAATGTTTGTAACTGAGGTATTTGGAAGAGTAGTTACCATTGTTTTCTCTATTATAACCATCTGACCAGCAACTGGAGAAAGCCACACAATCAAATGTATACACCAGAACTTTGGGTCAAAAGGCCACAAGATCTTTGAGTCGGACAGTGAGGTCAAGTACTAAGGTCATGGAGACCCCCACTCTGTAGCATCCCTGTGAGGAGATGATTCTGTTTCTGCTTGTGTACTCCAGCAATGGGGAACTCCTGATTATTCTTTTTTTAAAAAAATAGCTTTATCGAGGTATAACTTACATTGCATAAAATTCACCTGTGATATTGTGAAATATATATTTGGTCTTTGACCTTTTACACTAAAGATATACAAAAAGATGACTGGCAACCCCTAGCTGGCTTCAGGATAGTGGCTGGTCACCAGAAAGAGCAAGGCAGGACTAGGGGATTGGGATTTTCAACCCAACTTTGCAACCTCCAGGGAGGGTAGAGGGGCTGAAGGGGAAATTGCTCACTACTGGCCAGTGGTTTAATCAATCATACTTATTTAATGGAACCTCCATAAAAACCTGAAAGGACAGGGTTCTGGGAGCTCCTGGGTAGCTGAACATGTGGAGGTTCTTGAATGATCGCGCCCCAGTGAGGGCATGGGTGCTCCGTGCCCTTCCCCCATGCCTTGCCCTATGCATCTCTTCATCTGTATCCTTTGTAATGTACTTTATAATAAACCGGTAAACGTGTTTTACTGGGTTCTGTGGGCTGCTCTAGCAAATGAATGGAACTCAAACAGGGAGTTGTGGGGACCCTAACTTAAAGCCCATCAATCAGAAGTTCTGGAGGTCTGGACCTGCAGCTGTGTCTGAGGGGTGGGGAGAAGTCCTGGGACTGAGCCCTCACCTGTGGGATTGATACTATCTCTGGGTAGATAGTGTTGGAATTGAATTAAAGGACATACAGTTGGTGTTTGCTGCAGAACTGATTGCTTGCTTGGTGGTGGGGAGAACTGCCCCCACCCACATTTGACCACAGAAGTCTTCAGTGTTGCTTGCTGTGGTAGGAGAGCAGAGGAAAAGCATGATTTGATCACATATTGTAAGTGTGCATTTTAGTGATTTTTATACATTTACACAGTTGTGCGACATCATCAAAATCCAGTTTTAGAACATTTGTCACCCCAGAAGTTTCCTCATGCCTGTTTAGATTCATCCCCTGCCCCTTTCCCACGCCTCAGGGTACCACTGATTTGTGTCCTGTCTCTAGATATTAGATATTTGCCTTTCCTAAACTTTTTTTTTTTTTCTTTGAGACTGAGTCTCGTTCTGTCACCCAGGTTGGAGTGCAATGGCGCAATCTTGGTTCACCTCCGCCTCCTGGGTTCAAGCGATTCTCCTGCCTCAGCCTCCCAAGTAGCTGTGATTACAGGCCTCTGCCACCATGCCTAGCTAATTTTGCATTTTTGGTAGAGATGGGGTTTCACCATGTTGGCCAGGCTGGTCTCGAACTCCTGACCTCAGATGATTTCCACCCACCTCAGCCTCCCAAAATGCTAGAATTATAAGTGCGAACCACCGCACTCAGCCTAAACATTTCTTGTAAATAGTATCATACAAACTTTTGTGTCTGGCTTCTTTAATTTAGCATAATGTTGTTGTGGTTCATCCATGCTGTAGCATGTATCAGTAGTTTGGTCTTTTTTATGGCTGAATATTCCACTGTATGGATATGCCACCTTTTGTTATCTGTTCAAGTTTTATTGAAAAGACTATCTTTTTGCATTGTATTGCCTTGATACCTTTGTTGGAAATCAACTGACCATAATTTAAATGTTTCTGTTTTTTTTTTTTTTTTCTTTTTTCTTTTTTTTTTTTTTGAGACAGGGTCTTGCTCTGTGACCCAGGCTGCAGGGCAGTGGCACAGTCTCGGCTCACTGCAGCCTCTGCCTCCCAGGCTCAGGTGATCTTCCATCTCAGCCTCCTGAGAAGCTGGGACTACAGGTGTGTGCCACCATGCCTGGCTAATTTGTTGTATATGTAGTAGAGACGGGGTTTCTCCATGTTGCCCAGGCTGCTCTCAAACTCCTGGGCTCAAGTGATCTGCCCGCCTCAGCCTCCCAAAGTGCTGAGATTACAGGTGTGAATAACTAAGTTTTGATATTAAACAGTGTAAGTTCTCTAAATATGATCTTCAAAAAGTTATTTTGGGTATTCTCAGTCCTTTGCATTTCATATAAGTTTTGGGATCATCTTTTCAGCTTCTATAAAAACATATATTGGAATTTGTATGGAGATTGTGTTGTCTTGAATCTATAGGTTAATTTGTGGAGACTTGCCATCTTAATATGGATTCTTCTAATCCATGAATATGAAACCTCTTCATTTATTTAGATCTTCTTTAATTTATCTCAGCAATGTTTTGAAGCTTTTTTTTCTTTTTTCTTCTTTTTTGAGACAGGATCTCACTCTGTCACCCAGGCTAGAGTGCAGTGATGCAATCGTGGCTCTCTGCAGCCTCGAGGTTCCAGCGTCCTCCTACATCAGCCTCTGGAGTAGCTGGGACTGCAGGTGCACACCACGATGCCCAGCTGATTTTTGTATTTTTTGTAGAGATGGGGTTTTGCCGTGTTGTCCAGGCTGGTCTCGAACTCCTGGGCCACCCACCTCAGCCTCTGAGTGTTGTGATTACAGGCGTGAGCCACCACGCCTGGCCTGAAGTTTTCAACATAGAGGTCTTGCAGTCCTTTTGTTAAGTGTATTCACCAGCCTGGCTTTAATCTGTGGAATCTGGAGTGAGTCTGGCCAGCTAATACCTCTGCTGAGTTAAAAAAAAAATTTTTTTTTATTTTGTTTGTTTTAGAGACAAGTCTCACTATATTGCCTAGGCTGGACTTGAACTCCTGAGCTCTAGTGATCTTCCTACCTCAGCCTCTCGAGTAGCTGGGACTGTAGGCATGCACAACTGTGCCTGGCTTTCAGCATAGTATTTGAGGATTCATGCCTGCATCTGTGTAGCCTAGTGGTGAGCCCGTATTTGGGCAGCAGTGGGCTCCATTCCTCAATCCCTTTAGGCTCCTGCGCTCTGCCCTGGATCTGTGTGTAGGCTGGAGAGTGCTTTCAGAGTCCAGGCATTCCTCACTTCTTCCTCTGCTCTGACTTTTGCAAGGCCCCCTCTCCTTTCTCCTGCAGATGTGTGGAGTTTCCCAGCAGCCTGGAGTACCTGGGAAGCTTACCTACTCCTACTCCAGTTCTTTCGTTTTCAGGGTAGTCTTGTTAAGTTTTAGGCTGTTTTGCCATTTGTCTGTGTGGTAGGCAGAATCATGGCCCTCCAAAGACATCCACGTCCTAGTCCCCAAAACTTGTAAGTATGTTAGGTTACACAGCAGGGGGAAGTTAAAGTTGCAGATGGAGTTGAGATGGCTGATCAGCTAACCTTAAAATAGGAAAATTATTTTGGATTATCTCTGTGGGCCCAATGTAATCACAGATATCCTTGGAAGTGTAAGAGAGGCTGGACATAGTGACTCACGCCTGTAACCTCAGCAGTTTGGGAGGCCAAGGTAGAACGATCACTTGAGCACAGGAGTTTGAGACCAGCCTGGGCAACATAGGGAGAGTCCCATCTCTGAAAAAAGGAAAAAGAAAAAAAAAAAAAAAGCCCGGTGTGGTGGTGTGCATCTGTCGTCCCAACTGCTCGGGAGGCTGAGGTTGGAGAATCACTTGAGACTGGAAGGTTGAGGCTGAAGTGAGCCATGATTTCACCACTTCACTCTAGCTTGGGTGACAGAGGGAGACCCTGTAAGAAAGAAAGAAAGAGAGAAAGGAAGGAAGGAAGGAAGGGAAAAGAAAAGAAATAGCTGGGTGTGGTGGTGTACTCCTGTAATCTCAGCTACTCGGGAGGCTGAGGCAGGAAATCACTTGAACCCAGGAGGTGGAGGTTGCAGTGAGCCAAGATGGCGCCATTACATTCCAGCCTGGGCAACAGAGCAGGATTCCAAAAAAAGAAAAGAAAAAGAAAGAAGTGTAATAAGAGGGAAATGTGACTATGAGAGAATCGTCAGAGAGATACAGTGTTTCTGCGTTAGAAACTGGAGGAAAGGGGGCTGTGAGCCAAGGAATGTGGACAGTCTCTAGCAACTGGAAAAGCAAGGAAATGAATTCTCCCTTAGAGCTCTTACAACACCTTGATTTTTCCCAACGAGACCCATTCTGGACTTCTCAAATACAGAACTATGAGGTAACACGTTTCTTTCTGTTGTTTTAAGCCACCAAGTTTGTGGTCATTTGTTACAGCAGTGGTGGAAAGCTAATACACTCTAATAGAAAAAGCAGCCTCATGCTAGCAAGCATGTAGGTATTCTCATTTGTTTTCTGCTGTATTTGCTACTTTTACTGGGTTTTTGCCTTTTGTTTTAAATCAAGTCATTTCCCTCTGGCAGCAAAACTGCTGGGTTTCACTGCCAGGCCTGCCCTGGTCAGACTTGTTTGGGGAAGTGGGAAGGAGTAACAGCCTGTGACTAGAAAGCTAAAGACTCCCAGTGTTCTTCCTCCAAGTTCCTGCCGTTCCTCTGGAGTAACTGCCTCTCAGTTTGTTTCTTTAATGGATATCCAGCACCACGAAATGGTTAGTTTTGACAATTTTGTCCAGCTTTATGCTAATTTTTTCAGTATAACACTTCTGTTGTCCTTTCATAGCTAAAAGTTTCTTTACCCCATATTAATGTTTTTTTGACTATTTAAATGATATGCAAAATTAACTATGACATAGGGTGTATTTCTTGTATATTCTAGTTGTTGACCATAGTCCAACATGATACCTAAAGGTGGTTTCATAATCACATGATTGGAAGCTTTATGTGAATTTATCACGAGTTAAAGAACAAGTTTATTATTATATTGTTTCACACTTTTCATTATTCTAATGACTAAATTTAACTAAGGTTTAATACATTACCATGAGTCGATTCTGTATGCTAAGCATATTTGAATTAGTGCATTTTATACCACTCTGGTCTATTTGTTCATAAGTTGGTATTTGTGAACCAGATATGGAGTCTTAAGCTGAGAAAAAAGAACCTTTTATAATAAACAAAGGTTGTGGTTAATTTCTATGCTTGACTTTGTGGGGTTTCAAATATGAGCTGCAGATGGCTCGATTTGCCTGACTACGTGAACTACTTGTTGTTTCCCTCTGTAGTCTTGTATTGCTCATTCTTTTCTATATACTTAAGAAAATTCTATTGTCATCTATTTCTGCATAGCCCAGATCTACCCATTCAAAGTGCCGCTCAAATGTAATATCCATAAATTCTTTCCTAACATCTTGCAGCTAGAAGGAAACTCTACTCTTCCAGGTTTCCTGGGCACAGTACAGCACTTTTATTCATCCTCTACCTTGTATTAGTGTTATTTTTGTCTACGTCTTTTTTTTTTTTTTTTTTTTTTTTTTTGAGATGGAGTCTCCCACTGTCACCCAGGCTGGAGTGCACTGGCACGATCTTGGTTCACTGCAATCTCTGCCTCTCAGGTTCAAGTGATTCTCCTGCTTCAGCCTCCTGAGTAGCTGGAATTACAGGCGTATGCCACCATAGTCTGTAATTTTAGTAGAGACAGGGTTTCACCGTGTTGGCCAGGTTGGTCTCGAACTCCTGACCTCTAGTGCTGTCAATCCCAAAGTGCTGGGATTACAGGACGGAGCCACTGTACCAGCCTGTTGTCTGTGTCTTAACTCTGCTACTAAGTCGCATTAATCTTGCTAGCAAGGAATTATCATGTTTTGTTTTTTGTGTCCTCCATGAATACAAGGTAAGTTTTACCTCTCATCTCTGTAATTACCTAGATTGAATAAGTTCATTTTTCTGTGTTCAGCTCTTTACATATTTGGCCATTTCTGCTATTTTCTTGAACTTTGAACATGAGACCATGCTAAACTGGGCCTTAGTTTGACATGCACATCAGCATATATACAGTAAGTCCTCACTTAATGTCAATGATAGATTTTTGGAAACTAACTCTTGGATAAATGATGTATAAGGAAACCAACTTTACCATAGGCCAATGCATATAAACAAGAGTTAAGTTCCTACAGCATAGTTCTAGTCACAAAAAAAAAAAAATCACTGCCAGGCATGGTGGCACATGCCCATAATCCCAGCACTTTGGAGTGCCAAGGCAGGTGGACTGCTTGAGCCCAGGAGTTCAAAACCAGCCTGGGCAACATAGGGAGACCTCACCTCTACAAAAAAATTAGCCAGATGTGGTGACATGCACCTATAGTCCCAGCTACTCGGGAGGTTGAGATGGGAGGATCACTTGAGCCCAGGAAGTTGAGGCTGCAGTGAGCCAAGATCATGCTACCACACTCCAGCCTGGGCAGCTGAGTGAGACTCTGTGTCAAAAAAGAAAAGAAAAGAAAATTACCACACTTTTAAATGAAGAGCAAACACTTATAATATTAAACATTGAAATAAATGTGAGCTATTCATACATTTAAAAAGATTAGTAGAAAGAAGTAAGATAATTATTTACCCATTTATCCCAGTTCAGGTACGAAGGTGGCTGGAACCTATCCCGGCAACTCAGGGAGCACAGGGGGATCCAGGCCTGGACAGAATGCATCTTGTCACATGCCACTCACATATGCACCCACATTCACACTGGGACAGTTCAGACATGCTCATTCACCTAATATGCACACTTCAGGATGTGGGAGGAAAACAGTACCTGACATACCCGCACACAGACATGAGGAGAACACGTGAACTCGACACACACAGTGGCCCTCCAAGAATCGATTTTTTTTCTTGTGAACATTGCAGTGAAACGGTGTTGAATGGAATGGTGTTGTTTGAAGATCTGTTGTATTTTTTTAACTGTTATCTTAGAAAATAACACTTAGCTGAAGTTACATGATTGTGGTATATAGGAAACATTAAAAAATGTTTGTGCTCATTATCTAAGCATGATTGAATTATGCAAAGAGTTTAATTTCTAATTGTTCTCATGAAAAGAATCAGTTTATCTAATTCCTATGTGATCATTTACCATGAAGATAATTTTAAAATATCTTATGATCCTGTGATTCAGTAAGTAGAATGTTGAGTTGAAAAGGGATTTGGTTTATTATAAAGCAGTTTAAACTCTTATCCTGTGGAATATTTTAAAAATGCAGCTCCCCAGCCTGTCACGGTGGCTCATGCCGGTAATCCCAGCACTATGGGAGGCCGAGGCAGATGGATCACCTGGGGTCAGGACTTCAAGACCAGCTTGGCCAACATGGTGAAACCCTCTCTCTACTAAAAATACAAAAAAATTAGCTGGGCCTGGTGGCAGGCACCTGTAATCACAGCTACTTCAGGAGGCTGAGTCAAGAGAATCACTTGAACCTGGGAGGCAGAGGTTGCAGTGAGCCGAGATTGCGCCATTGCACTCCAGCCTGGGTGACAAGAGCGAAACTCTGTCTCAAAAAACCAAACCAAAACAAAACAAAATGCAGTTCCCCAAATTTTGAGGGACCTTTGGGCTTTTCTTGGTACATTAGTGCCCCCTAGTGTTCTTTGATAAAAATCAGAATACTATAATTTTAAAATACATTGTTTAGTATTTGTTCCTTACTTTACCTTTCAGATGCAGTTAGAATTCTAAAGTTTTTATGCCTTTTATAATCAATTTAAAATAGGAATATGGTATGTATAATGAATATTTGGATTGTTGCACTGACCTTTTAGCAGAATTGAGAATACTTTTTTTAAAATTTTTATTTATTTATTTAGATACAGGATCTCACTCTTTCAACTATGCTGGAGTGCAGTGGGGCCCACATAGCTCATTGCAGCCTTGAATGCCTGGGTGCAAGAGATCCTTCCACCTGCAACTACAGGCGTGCACCAGTGTACCTGGCTAATTTTTAAAAATCTTTTGTAGATACAGGGTTTCACTGTGTTGCCCAGGCTGGTCTCGAACCTTAAGTGATCTTCCTACCCCAGCCTCCCAAAGTTCTGGGATCACAGGCATGAGCCATCATGCCCAGCTGAGAATGCTTGTAAAACACATGCATGCTTCCAGAGCCAGGTGTAGTGGCTCACACCTACAATCCCAGCTACTCAGGAGGCAAAGGCAGGAGGATCACTTGCAGTCAGGAATTAGAGTCCAACCTGGGCAACATAACAAGAGCCGCCCCCCCACACACACCATATCTCTCTCTTTCTCTCTCTGTCTCTGTCTCTTTCTCTGTAGACGGGCTCGCTCTGTCGCCCAGGCTGGAGTACAGTGGTGCAATCTCAGCTCACTGCAACCTCTACCTCCAGAGCTCAAGCGATCCTCCTGCCTTAGCCTCCCCAGGAATTAGGACTACAGGCATGTGCCACTGTACCCAGCTAATTTTCTGTATTTTTTATAGGGACAGGGTTTCGCCACGTTGCCCAGGCTGGTCTGAAACTCCTGGCTCAAGTGATCCACCTGCCTCAGCCTCCCAAAGTGCTGGGGTTATAGGCATGAGCCACTGTGCCCAGCCAAGATCCCATCTCTAAAAAACTCAAAGCTGTTACATGGCATGTGCTTGTAGTGCCAGCTACTCTGGTGGCTGAGGCAGGAGGATCGCTTGAGCCCCAGGAGTTTGAGGTTGCAGTGAATGAGCTATGATGACACCACCGCACTCCAGCTTGGATGACAGAGCAAGACCCTGTCTCTAAAATAGTAAATAAACAAATACAATAAATGCTTCCTATGTTCTGTGTCTCAGAAATTCTCTCTCTCTCACCTAACATACAGAATATATGTATAATCCTGGGCTTTAGGATTTCCTGGGAGACCATTTCTCATGTTTATGTATTGAAGGCCTACTGTGTGTCAGGCGATGCCCAGACAACTTGACACGCATTGTTTCATTTGATGGAAAATGACTATCTCGAAATATCCATGTCATTTGTTGTAGATTGGTTCTCAGGGAAGCCGAGACGGAGATGAGTGGGCAGCAGGTTTATGGAGTGCTTGTGGCATCACGACTGTGGAAGGGGGTGGGGAAGGAGTGGACAAGTAACGCTGCAGACTCAAGCGATGCCTCAGCCTTCCTGCTGTGTGCGAGGCTTTGCAGAAGAGATGATGCCTCAAAGTTGTCCCTGTTGGGGATGAGAGGCCAGGTCTTGATGCCCTGGAACAGTAAGTCATGGATACAGGCTGCTCTGGAAACCCTCGTCCCTGGAGGTCTGAGCCCCTGGATGCCATGCCCTTCTTAGGCTGGAGTTGCTGCCCTTGTCCATTTACTGTAAAAATTGGACAAGAGCATACCAGGAGACACCTAAGTTTCTCATCTGTGTGCTAAACCTGTTCTTCCACATGCATCCCCATTGCATACAGCCCTACTTTTTTCTGCTGATCAAGTTCAATTACTTCTGCTAAGATGGTGACTATTCTTGCCTGCTGGTCCTTGGATGCAAGGACCCCAATGTTCAGGCAGCCTTTGGTGCCTCTTAGCATATGAATCAGAGCATTATCTTTAGGTGCAGAATAAGCTGCCCCAAAACCTGTTGAAGCCAACCAGCACTGTGCTCCCTTCTATTATGGGAAGTGCAAGATGCAGTAATTTATTCTTTACTTCTGAGGAAGTGTCTTGTCATTGCCCAGACCAGTGAACTTATAAAAATTTACTGACATGGAAAAGTCCTTGAATTCTTCCTGAGTTTTACCTCCCATCCTCTGGATCAGATATGTCTCACCAAGGCTTTGAACATTCTAGCCTCGCAGAAGCCTCTTCTCCAGGTTCTGTTAGCATGATGTTATGAAAGGAAATTAAATTTTGGGACCCCAAACTCATTTAGCCAAAGGGAAAATCAAGCTGGGAACTGGGTCATGCAAACCTGCCTCCCCCTTTTGGTTCCTAAATTAGATGGCTACAAGATGAAAAGCTACACGCCTCCCCCATATTTTGCTCACAAGGAAATTCCTAGTGAGCAGTGCAAATTGATAGCTTGTCTTTACAACCGCAGTCACCCCGGCCCACCACACACACATGCATATCTGATTGTTCCCCACCCCATTTTGTCTGTGTTACGTAGAATGCGGATTCCCTACGTTTTTCTTCTGCCCCATTTGTTTATATCATCTTACGTAAAAAAATGCAGATTCACGGAGCCAGACAAAGGCATGACTATTTTCTCCTACCCACCCCCTTACCTGAAAATTATGTACTTCTCAATATCCTGCCCTTTCCCCTTTAAATTTGGAGCCCTCAAAAATCATCTTCAGAGAAAGTTGCCTGTCTCCTGGGCATGTGTCCTTAACTTTGGCAAATAAATCTAAAATGTTTGAGACTTGTGTCTCATCATTTTTCTTGATTGACAATGTTATTGGTAAGCGGACCAGTGTGATTTGCTGCCGGATTCCCAGATGGCCTGAGGCAAGCTGTACATGTATATTCTTGTCCATGTGAATCCAAACTGTCTTGATGTTTTTTCCTAATAGGGACAGAAAAGGTACATTTGCCCTATCAGTTGCTGCATACCATGTACCTGAGGTGGCAGAGTGGCTATAATTGGGGCACTATTTGGTTGAGTTTGTGGAAGTTCACTGTCATCCTCCACATTCCATCTGGGTTTTATACTGACAGATGAGTGAATTAAATGGAAATATGGTAGGGGCCATGGCCCCTGCGTTCTCTTAGGTTTTTTTTTTTTTTTTTTTTTTTTGAGACGGAGTCTCGCTCTGTCGCCCAGGCTGGAGTGCAGTGGCCGGATCTCGGCTCACTGCAAGCTCCGCCTCCTGGGTTCACGCCATTCTCCTGCCTCAGCCTCCCAAGTAGCTGGGACTACAGGCGCCCGCCACCTCGCCCGGCTAGTTTTTTGTATTTTTTTGTAGAGACAGGGTTTCACCGTGTTAGCCAGGATGGTCTCAATCTCCTGACCTCGTGATCCGCCTGTCTCGGCCTCCCAAAGTGCTGGGATTACAGGCTTGAGCCACCGCGCCCAGCCTCTCTTAGGTTTTTAAGGGTGACACTGATTTCTGCCATCCTTCCCATATGGGATATTGGTTTTGATATGTCTTGGCCGTGGCTGGGGGTGGGTAGCCACTTCCATTTGGCTCCTATACAACAGAGCAAGGAGGCAATGTGAGGGTTGTGCCAACAACTAAGTGTGTCTATTCCAATGTCATATTCAGGGACTGGGAGAATGACCACTAGGTGTATTTCTGGACCCAACCAGCGCATGCACCGTGAGCCAGAGCTCGGCCAGGGCAGTATTTATCATCTCACTCCCACGCACGCCCCCTTTCTAACACAGGGGCCTCTGACACTTTGGATCTCTTGGTGTCAGTGCCAACTTGGACCTCAGATCTAACAGCTTGTGAAATGTCTTGGTGCGCCCCTTTCCCCATTGCAGTTTCTTGAGTAAATGATCATTGGTCTCTTTGGGAATGGTCTGGGGAATTCATGACAGTGCATGTTTGCTTTGGTGTTGCAGTCTTTCCCTGGAGGATCTGGCCTCTCCTATTTACTGATAGCTCTGTGTCCAAAGTTGACTCAGGTCCAGAAACTGGACAAGGCATCATAACTTTTTTTCTCCTTCATCTTTTGAGAGGGAGTCTTGCCCTGTCACCCAGACTGGAGTGCAGTGGCACTATCTCAGCTTACTGCAACCTCTGCCTCCCAGCTTCGAGCAATTCTCCTGGCTTAGCCTCCCAAGTAGCTGGGATTACAGGTGTATGCCACCACGCCTGGCTAATATTTCTTTTTCTTTTCTTTCTTTCTTTTTTTTTTTTGAGACAGATTCTAGCTCTGTCGCTCAGGCTGGAATGCAGTGGCGTGATCTCAGCTCACTGCAACCTCTGTGTCCCGGGTTCAAGCAATTCTTCCTCCTCAGTCCCTGAGTAGCTGGGATTACAGGCTCACGCCACCATGCCTAGCTAATATTTGTATTTGTAGTAGAGACAGGGTTTCACCATGTTGGCCAGGCTGGTCTCGAACTCCTGACCTCAGGTGATCCACCTGCCTCGGCCTTCCAAAGTGCTGGGATTACAAGCGTGCGCCACCGTACCCGGCTGGTATCATGACTTTTAATGGGGAGACTCTCTTCTGCTTCTGACCTTTCACCATTGATATCTTTTGACCCTACAGATTGAGTTGTACTGGGATGGGTCCTAGCATCAGGGAAAAAGAAATTGTCCCCAGTAAGAGATGTCAAGGGGCCAGAAGTACCATGGAAGACAGGTTTTTTTTGTTGTTGTTTTTATTTTTTGTTTGGAGATGGAGTCTCGCCCTGTTGCCCACGCTGGCTGGAGTGCAATGGTGCGATGTCAACTCACTGCAACCTCTGCCTCCTGGGTTCAAATGATCTCCTGCCTCACCCTCCCGAGTAGCTGGGATTACAGGTGGCTGCCACCATGCCCAGCTATTTTTTGTATTTTTAGTAGACATGGGGTTTCACCATGTTGGCCAGGATGGTCTCAAATTCCTGACCTTATGATCCTCCTGCTTCGGCCTCCCAAAGTGCTGGGGTTAGAGGCATGAGCCAGTGCGCCCAGTCTGGAAGGCAGGTTTTTAATAAGTGGGCATGCTAGATTGGATATAGTATGAAGTCCAGAAAACATTCCGGGTGATTAAATTCCATGGAAGGGCCTAGAGCACACATCATTTACCAAAGCAGAAGAAATTGCTGGTGAGAAAGGCACCAGCCTCACGGAGAAGCTCCCTGGCAGTTCCCCTCCATGGTCTAGGGCTGCTGTGAGAATGCCACCGTGGACCTGAGTTCACTGACAGCAAGGGTTGGTGTGGGGAAAGTGACTGGACCTCAAGGCAGTAGAAGCCAGGAGAGGCAGCACTTAACCATCAGGAGCGGGGAGGAGAGTGGGGGGCACAGTTACGGTAATGAGTGGCGGGTTCAGAGGGGGAACAGCAGGAGGGCTGACCTGCAGAGTTAAGGAAACAGTTAATAGAGCCCAGCATTCCGAAGGGCGAAGTTAGATGGACAAATGATAGCAGATACTACTTTCATCATCTTTTTCTTTTTTTCTTTTCTTTTTTTTTTTGTTAGATTGAGAAACTGCTGCCTCGTACTACACCGATGTCATTATACAGCTAATGGATGCTCACTTCTGTTTCTTCTTTTTTCTCTTCTTTTTCTCTTAGAGTTTGGCTGATTTCTGCTGACCTGTCTTCAATTTTACTGAACGTTCCTCAGTGGTGCTCTGATGTCTACTGATGAGCCCATTGAAGGCATCCTTTAGCTCTGTTGCTATGATTAGTTGTTGCTATGGTTACTTCCAGTGCACCTCAGGCTTCACCTTCCTTCCGTTTCCAAATTTGGTATTGCCTCTGCAGAGGGCACAGGCTGATTCGCTAGGAGGTGGTTCCCCCATGTTTCTGCTTCACCCTCAGCCTTAGGCCTGCCTTGTGTGCCTCAGTGGGTTCTCTCCACGCTTTGGCTTCTGCCCACTAAGAGACTGCTGTTACCTGTTCTCAGTACTTGCTAGTCTTGGGGTAGAAGTGTAGAGGATGTGGGCTGGGGGTTCTCTGTTGTCTGGGTCCAGCCTCCATCCTAGACCTGTGTCCTTGCTTAAGGGGCAGGAGTCCTTGAGGTGGTTCTTTACCACTTCCAGAAGCACCTACTTTTAATAGTGTTAGCTCTTTCTTGAGTTTTTTTTTTTTTTTAACCTCCTGTTTATAGGTAACATATTGATGCCACTAATTGTTATTTTATTTTTCTGTTGGCTTATCTCTGGAAGATAAGCATTTTGTTCTGCTCTTTGTCTCTCCCATTCTTTTTGTTTGTTTGTTTGTGAAACACGGTCTCACTCTGTCACCCAGGCTGTAGTGCATTGGCACAATCACGGCTCCCTGCAGCCTCGACCTCCCAGGCTCAAGCAATCCTCTGACCTTACCCTCATAGCTGGGACTACAGGCTCATGCCACCATGCCCGCCTAATTTATATACTTTTTGTAGAGATGAGGTTTCGCCATGTTGCCTAGGCTGGTTTTGAACTGCTGGGCTCAAGTGATCCCTGCCTGAGCCTCCCAAAGTGCTGGGATTACAGGCGTGAGCCACTGTGTCCGGCCTGTTTCTCCCATTCTTAATTCTTGCCAAAGCCACTTCACTTTGCTTTTTCATTCTCTTAGCCTATTACTAGATTTTGGTTAAATAATTGAGTTTATATTATTCTGACTGTGCTAGCTTGAGCCACTTAAGATCCTATGTTTGTTTGTTTGTTTTGTTATAACTCCTTATTTTTTCTGGAGTTAACAATTGCAGGCTGGGCACGGGGACTCGTGACTATAATCCCAGCACTTTGGGAGGCTGAGATGGGCCGATCACCTGAGGTCAGGAGTTCCAGACCAGCCTGGCCTACATGGTGAAACCCCATCTCTACTAAAAATGCAAAAGTTAGCTGGGCGTGATGGCATGCACCTGTGATCCCAGCTACTCAGGAGGCTGGGGCAGGAGAATTGCTTGAGCCCAGGCAGCGGAGGTTGCAGTGAGCCGAGATCGCGCCATTGCACTCCAGCCTAGGTGACAAGAGCACAACTCCATCTCAAAAACAAAAACAGAAACAGACAAACAACAACAAAAAAAAACAATTGCATGGGGTTTCTTAGTTTAGTTCTTTCTCTCGTCACATAATTTTGAAGTCTTTGTAAGAGCTCCAAAGAGCTTTTTATTGTCTTTTACTATGATCATGAATGTCATGTAATTACCACTTCTGGGAGCAGCTCTCCTGATTTTTTATGTCTTTTTTTTTTTTTTTTTCTTTTTCTTGAGACAGAGTCTTCTCTCTTGCCCAGGCTGGAGTGTGGTGGCGTGATCTTAGCTCACTGCAACCTCCGCCTCCCAGGTTCAAAGGATTCTCCTACCTCAGCCTCCTGAGTAACTGGGATTATAGGTGTGTGTCACTACACTCAGCTCATTTTTCCATTTTTCAGTAGAGATGGGGTTTCGCCATGTTGGCTAGTCTGGTCTCGACCTCCTGATCTTAAGTGATCTGCTCACCTTGGCCTCCCAAAGTGCTGGGATTATAAGTGTGAGCCACCGTGCCCAGCCTCATTTTTTATGTCTTCTTGCTCTACCTGGACTAGTTGGCCTCCAGAGCTGTACACGTGGTGGTCATTCTGGAGCTTATATCTCAGTCATTGTGGGAATTCTCTTCACCACTTTCTGATGTTGGATTTCCTGTTTCCTGGGTCCCGTGTCTTCCTCCATCTTGATTTGTCTGTCGTTTAGTGGAACACAGCCTTCAGGAACTGCTTGAGAAAGGTTGCATGGGAAATAAGTTTTTTGAGAATTCATATGTCTGGAAATACCTTTGTATTTGA
The DNA here is from genome assembly GCF_003255815.1 of Theropithecus gelada. Lineage (NCBI taxonomy): Eukaryota > Metazoa > Chordata > Mammalia > Primates > Cercopithecidae > Theropithecus > Theropithecus gelada. The sequence continues at coordinate 16,449,239 of NC_037686.1, read as the reverse complement.
GTGATAGTTTGGCTATGTATAGATTTCTAGGCTGGATATCACTTTCTCTCAGAATTTTGGAGGTATGTCACCGTTTTCTAGCTTTTAGTGTTGTTGTTGAGAAGTCTAGGGCTATTCTGATTCCTGGTCCTGTGTGTGTGACCTGATTATTCTTTAATCACTGGAAGTATATAAATTAAAATTAGAATGACAGGCTGGGCTCAGTGGCTCATGCCTGTAATAGCAGTGCTTTGGGAGGCTGAGGAGGGAGGATCACTTTAAGCCAGGAGTTTGAGGCCAGCCTGGGCAACATAGTGAGACTCCATCTCTACCCACCCCCACCCCCCAAAAAAGAATGACAGATAACTTAATACAACAGTGACTTACAAAAACGTTAGTTTATTTCTCTGTAACCTAAAAGTCTAGATAAGTGGTCTTAGTCAGGTGGCAAATACTCAAATACTGAGATTTCTTCTGTCTTAATGTTCTACGATGTGTGACTTTGACCATATCATCCCAATTGGGAGCATCCCAATCCCAGGAAGCAGGCTAGGGGGAGCAAAAAAGGGACAAAGATTATATACAAACTGCCCCTTCTAGAAGATTCCCAGAGGCTGTTATATGAGACTTCTGCTTAATCCCATTGACGGAAATATTCATGGCCACACTAGCTAAAGGGTAGCAAGGAAATGTAGTCTTTATTCTTGGTGGCCATATGCCAAGCTAAAAAATGTCATTAGGGGTCAGATGGGATCTTCCCTTCACCCTTGGTGTCCTAGAATTTTACTGTGTTTACCTTTAGACTTTTAAACCTGTGAATTAGGTTTCCATTGCTGCATAACAAATTGCCATAAACTTAGAGGCTTAAATCAACACCCATTTGTTATTTCACGATTCTGAAGTTCAGAATTCCAAGCACACAGCCTAGCTGGATTCTCTGCTCAGGGACTGAGAAGACTGAAATTAAGGTGTCAGCTGAACTGTGTTCTCATCTGTGGTTGGGGGCTTTTTGCAAGTACACGCAGGTTGTTGGCAGAGTTCACTGTTTGGTTTTTTTTGGTTTTGTTTTGTTTTTTTTGCAAGGGATCACTCTCAGCTCTTATAGGCCACCCTCAAATCATGGCCACACAGCTGTGTCTGGACTTACTCATGCTTCTCATCTCTTTGCCACGAAGGGGCTAGCCCCTTTTGAGGGCTCACTTCAATAGGTCATGTCTACCTGGGATAATATTTGTTTCTTAAGGTTGACTGTGCCGTATAACAAAACCTAACCAGGGAGATGTCTTCAAGTCTATCTTCTAGTCTTTCTATTGCATATTTTATTTCTGCTGTTATTTTTCCTGGTTAAGAATATTAGCTTTTTGACTGAATGTTCCTTTTTTAATAGCATCCAATCTTGGTTAATGAAGAAATATCTCATTTCTCTGAGGATATTATAGTTCTTTTAAAGGTTCTCTTCCAGATTTTCATGTCTTTCAAACTTTTATTTTCTGGTCTGTCTGGATCTTTCTCCTTTGTGCTGGTCATATGTCAGATCTCAGGTTGTAATTGGCTATTGATTCATATTTAATACCGACACTTTTCAAAGCCTATAGAAGTTATGAGAGCATGAGTAAGACTTTTTTTTTCTTTGAGACAGCGTCTTACCCTGTCTCTCAGGCTGGATGGCAGTAGTGTGATTACAGCTAACTGCAGCCTTGACCTCCTGGGCTCAAGTGAACCTCCCACCTCAGCCTCCCAAATAGCCGGGACTGCAAGTGTGCACCACCATGCCTGGCTGATTTTTAAATTTGTGGTAGAGAAAAGGTTTTGCCATGTTGCCTAGGTTGGTCTCGAACTCCTCAGCTCACACAATCCCAGACCTCAGTCTCCCCAAGTGCTGGGATTACAGGTGTGAGCCACCGCACCTGACAGTGAGTGAAGCTTACTTACTGTTGGGCTTCATCGTGTGGTGAACTTTGTTCAATATATATAGTAGACTGTGGTGTTTCTTTTACCTTTTTGAAGGCTTTTTGATTTCTTTCTTTTTTGAGACAGAGTGTCAGTCTGTCACCCAGGCTGGAGTGCTGTGGTGCGATCTTGGCTCACTGCAACCTCCACCTCCCAGGTTGAAACGATTCTTCTGCCTCAACCTCCCCAGTAGCTGGGATTACAGGTGTGCGTCACCATGCCCAGCTAACTTTTTATATTTTTAGTAGAGATGGAGTTTCACCGTGTTGGCCAGGCAGATCTCGAACTCCTGACCTCAAGTGATCCACCTACCTCAGCCTCCCGAAGTGCTGGGATTACAGGCGTGAGCCATCGTGCCTGGCCTGAAGGCGTTTTTATGTATTGTATAAAGCATATTAACCTCTGTGCCTCAGGTTCCACATCTTTAAAAAGAGGTGTAATAATAACACCTACCTTGTATGATTTTTGTGACGATTAAAACGAGTTTAATAAAAGTGAAACTTTAGAACAGTGTCTGATACAAGTAAATGTTAATTAAATATTGGGTATTATTATATTTACTTAGAAATAATTATTTAAGTCTTTAATCTGGCCTTAAACTTGATTATATCTTTGATTTTTCTCAGGAAAGAACTAATATATTATCTTTTAAGTGGTTATATATTTATTGTCGATTTTTTCAACAGAAATTTGGGTTTTAGGGGATACTTCCTTTATTTGCCAAAGCCTAGGGAGTTGTATTTCCACACATATGGGCACTGGATTAAAACTTACCCTTTCAGGTGACCATCTTTTGGTAGCTGAGTTTTTAAATGTTTTAACACATTATCCTGCCCTCTCTATAACAGTATATCAACATGATGAAACCTCAAAAAGGTGTTCTGATATGTCTTTGGCATTGCATTAATATGAGTTGTATGACTCATTATTTAAATAGTTTTTTTGAACCTCTCTTTATAGTCTCCAGGAGTTCAATAAGCATAATTCTTTTTTTTTTTTTTTTTTTTGGATGGAGTGTTGCTCTGTTGGCCAGGATGGAGTGCAGTAGCATGATCTCAGCTCACTGCAACCTCCACCTCCTGGGTTCAAGTGATTCTCCTGCCTCACCCTCCCAAGTAGCTGGGATTACAGACACGTACCACCATGCCCGGCTAATTTTTGTATTTTTAGTAGAGACGGGGTTTCGCTATATTGGCCAGACTGGTCTTGAACTCCTGACCTCATGATCTGCCTGCCTCAGCCTTCCAAAGTGCTGGGATTACAGGTGAAAACCACTGTACCCGGCCCAATAAGCAAGATTTTTAGAAATTATTTCTCCTTTCTAATCTTGAAACCTGAAGCCTGCATTAAGAAACTGCTTTACGGCCGGGCACCGTGGCTTATGCCTGTAATTCCAGCACTTTGAGAGACCAAGACGGGTGGCTCACCTGAGGTCAGGAGTTCAAGACCAGCCTGGCTAACATGGTGAAACCCCATCTCTACTAAAAACACAAAAATTAGCTGGGTGCGGTGGCGGGTGCCTGTAATCCCAGCTACTTGGAAGGTGGAAGGCTGAGGCAGGAGAATCGCTTGAACCTGGGAGGCAGAGGTTGCAGTGAGCCAAGATCTCACCACAGCACTCCAGCCTGGGTGACAGAGCGAGACTCCGTCTCAAAAAAAAAAAAAAAAAAAAAAAAAAGAAATTGCTTTACAAGAAGTAAAACTTTTCATGTGGTATTTCTGTTGAAGGTAGATAATTTTACAGAAACATTATCTTTCAAAATCAATACGGGAGTGCTCATAGCAGCATAATTCCTAACAGTTAAAAAGGAGAGGCTGAGTTTGGTGGCTCATGCCTATAATCTCGACACTTTGGGAGGCCAAGGCGGGAAGATTGCTTGAGGCCAGGAGTCCAAGATCAGCCTGGGAAACATAGCAAGACACTGTCTCTACAAAACATGAAAAAAAAAAAAATAGATGGGCACAGTGGCATGGGCCTGTCGTAGTCCCAGAACTTTGGGAGGCTGAGCTTGGAAGATCTCTTGAGCCAGGAGTTTGAGGCTGCAGTGACTATGATTATGCCACTGCACTCCAGCTTGGGCAACAGTGTGAAACCCTGTCTCTACCGAAAATAAATAAAAATAAATAAAAAGTAGAAATAACTCAAATATTCATTAGTTAATTAATAAACATGTGGTATATTCATGCAATGGAGTATTATTCAGAAATCAAGAGAATGAAGTACTGATACACGCCAAAACATAAAAGAACCTTGAGAACTTGCTGACTGAAAGAAGCCAGACACAAAAAGCCACGTATTGTTTGATTTATTTATAGAAATGTCCAGAGTAGGCAAATCCATAGAGACTGAAAGTAGATTAGTGGTTACTAGGGGATTACGAGGAGGGGAAATAGGCAGTGATTATTAACAGATATGGGGTTTCTTTCTGGAGTGATGAAATGTTCTGAAATTAGATAGTGATGATGTACAACTCTATGAATATACTCAAAGCCACAGAATTGTGTACTTTTAGCAGGGTGAAGTTTATGGTATGTGAATTACATCTCAATAAAGCTGTTATATTTTTTAAAAAATAATCTGGGCATGAGGATTTTTCTCTAAGTATTTCATCTGAGATGACTTATGTGATGGTGACAGCCATATAATGGCGCAATAAGGAAACGACCGACTGCTGAGCAGAAAGTGGAGCTGGGGTGATTTGGGAGCATGATTCATAGCTGTGTTACTTTGTTCTTTGCTCCTACCCTTGTGGCGCTGCTGGTCCAAACATACTCTGTGCAGCCATTAAAAAATAAAAGTATCATGCTTAAAGTGAGTACTTTACTCCTCTGACTTTTTAGTAGTTAGTTGTCAAATTGGCCGAAGTGCTGTCTTAGCCAGGAATATTTTCAGTAAAACATCTTTATTCAGGAAAAAGTATTGAAAAACAAATAGCATTGCTCTAGGTGCAGGGAGTGTAACAGTGAACAAGAGACCAAATCCCTTTTTTCATCCAAGAGGAGCAAACAATACAGGCATTTAGAAGTGCTATGAAAATTAGTAAGGTAAGGGGATGAGAGATTGGGAGTGGATAATGCTACTTTAGACAGTGAGTGAGGAAGCCTTCTCTGAGGAGGATGCTTGCATTAAAAAATATATATATATCTACATCTCCTTTATCAATTTCCTTTTTTTTTGAGATGGAGTCTCGCTTTGTTGCCCAGGCTGGAGTGCAATGGGACAATCTCAGCCCATTGAGCCCTCCTGGGCTCAAGCAATTCTTCTACCTCAGCCTCCCAAATAGCTGGCACTATAGGTTCACGCCACTACGCCCGGCTGATTTTTGTATTTTTAATAAAGATGGGGTTTCGCCATGTTGGCCAGGCTGGTCTTGAACTCCTGATATCAAGTGATTCGCCCACCTCGGCCTCTTAAAGTGCTGGGATTACAGGCGTGCGCCACTGTGCCTGGTCTTTCAACTTCCTTAACACCTGATTAATCTGACCCTTTCTAGTCTGAGTCTTGGCTTTCCCAGTTAACTGAATTTTTTCCCAAAGGTCGGCAGTGGTTTACATACTTTAAGAGTTTCTGTTTTCTTACTTTTCCATAGCTACACTTTAACGAGGCTGACTACTTCTCTGGGAGGAGGCATGCTACAGTTTATTTCTCTGGCTGCTTTTATGATTCCTGCCTTTTTTTTCCTTACCTTTCATTATAGATGTTCTTTTGATTTTTTTTTTTTTTTCTTATTTTAAACATTCTTCTCAGCTAGGTGCAGTGGCTCACGCCTGTAGTCCCAGCACTTTGGGAGGCCGAGGTGGGCAGATCACTTGAGCTCAGGGGTTCGAGACCAGCCTGGGCAACATGGCAAAACCCTGTCTCTACAAAAAAAAATGCAAAAATTAACCAGGCATGGTGGCACACGCCTGTAGTCCCAGCTACTCGGGAGGCTGAGGTGCGAGGATCACTTGAGCCCAGGAAGTCAAGGCTGCCATAAGCCGAGGTCGTGCCACTGTATTCTAGCCTGGGTGACAAAGTTAGACCCTGTCTCCCCTCAAGAAAACAAAAGCAAAAACAAAAAGACAAAAAATCTCCCACATTCTCTCTTCTCTTGAAACTTTCCCCCTCAACAAACCAATTTACTCTATGGCTTTATTTTCTCCTCCTGGGGTTCACTAGACATCGGCCCTTTGACCTCAGGCTCTGCTCTAGGCATCCAGGTCCTCTGCTCTGCTGCATGCTGGGCGTCCCTAGCTGCCCCTCGGGCATCTGAAACTTCATGCACCTAAAATGGGCCTCATCTTCCTCCAGCACCTGCTCCCTACACAATATTTGAGTTGGTCTTTGAATAGTTTTCATTGAAAATCCTCCTTTCTGCTATCTCCACTGGAGAATATACCCATTGTGTTTAACTTAGACTGCTTATTTTATTTTATCTTTTTTTGAGACAGAATCTTGCTCTGTCGCCCAGGCTGGAGTGCAGTGGCACAATCTCCACTCACTGCAACCTCTGCCTCCTGGGTTCAAGGGATTCTTGTGCCTCAGTCTCCTGAGTAGCTGCTGGGACTACCAGCATATGCCACCATGCCCGGCTAATTTGTTGGCCAGGCTGGTCTCGAACTCCTGGCCTCAAGTGATCCGTCTGCCTTGGCCTCCCAGAGTGCTGGGATTACCTTTGTGGACTTATTGACCATTTGTACATCTTCTTTGGAGAAATGTCTATTCAAGTCCTTTGCCCATTTTTTAATCTGGTTATTTGTTTTTGAGTTTTAGACATTCTCTACATATTCTGTATATAAATCCCTTGTCAGATACATGATTCGCAAGTATTTTTTCCTATTCTCTGGGTTCCCTTTTTCTCTCTTGATAGGGCCCTTTGATGTACAAAGTTTCAAAGTTTGATGAGGTTTTTCATTTTTTGCCTGTGCTTTTGGTGTCGTATCCAAGAAATCATTGCTAAATCAGGTCTTATGAAGCTTTCTTGGTATTTTTTCTTCTAATAATTTTAATAGTTTTAGTTTTGACATATTTGACCTATATCGAGTTAGTTTTTATATATGGTATAAGGTATGTGTTTAACTTCATTCTCCTGCATGTGGATATTCAGTTTTCCCAGTACCATGTTCTGAAAAGACTGTCTTTTCTGCATTGAACTGTCTTGGCACTTATGTCAAAAATCATTTGACCATATATCTGAGAGTTTATTTCTGGGCTGTCTATTCTGTTCTGTTGGTCTGTGTGTCTGTCTTTATGCCAGTACCATGTTGTTTGGATTATGGTAGCTCTGTAGTTAGTTTTGAAGTCAAGATGTATCTCTAACTTTGTTCTTCTTTTAAATATTATTTTGGCTTTTTGGGGTCCTTTGAAATTCCACGTGAATTTTAGGATGGGATTTTCTGTCTCTGTAAAAATGTCGTTAGTATTTGATAGGGATTGCAGTGAATCTGTATTTGGGTATTATTCTCCTCTTAACAATATTAAGTCTTTCCATCCATGATCACAGGATGTTTTCCCATTTATTGATGTCATTTTAAATTTCTTTCAGCAGTGTTTTGTGCTGAGTCTTTTGTGTATAAGCCTTTTGTCTTCATGGTTAAGTTTATTCCTAAGCATTTTATTATTGATGCTACTATAAATAGAATTGTTTTTCTTAGTTTCCCTTTTTGGATTGTTCATTGTTGTCTTTGCCCATTTGTAATTGGGTTGTCTTTTTATTGTTGAGGTGTAATTGTTCTTTATATATTCTGGATACAAGTGAAGAGACTTGTATTTGTAAATATTTTTCTCATTCTGTGGATTGCTCTACTTTCTTTAATTAATATGAACTATTTAGGTAAAGCATGAAAATGTGAATCCCAAAATGTTACCTTTAAGATGATAGAAAATGTTAAGATATTTTATAAGAATTCACTTTATTAAGATATTAGGAGATTTAACAAAACCATTTTTCTATTTTTAAAATGTGATAGTACATTTTATAGAATAATACTCAAATATGAAAAATGTGTTTGTAAACACCATGTACTGTACTGGGAAATGTAGGTATAAAACAATTGTGGCATATAAGTAAAATTATGTTACAAAAACTCAAATTTTGCATAGGGAAATTGATTAAGAAATACACCAAAATGTTTATAGTGGTCATAAAATGATAAGAATAATAAGTATATGTATTTTTTGCCTGTTTATGTTTTTTAGATTTTATTTAAGCATTTTTTTGCCATGAAAACATTCTAAAAGAATGTAGGAAATGTATGTTATGGCCCAAAGGAAAGATGAAATTCCTAGGACAACATAACATGTAGCGACGCAGGATATCACTTCATATTTTACAGGCACTGTCAGTCTAGAAGTTAGAATAGCACTGTTTTTCAGCCTCCCTTGGTGCAAGACTGAAGAGCAAGCATTGCCATCATCCCCTCCCTAGGTGCTGTGTATCTTAAGATAATCAAACATCAAATTTCTAATACTGTCCACAATATCAGAAATTCTGTTCCTCAATTTCTGCTGTCTTGTTAAGTGGTGTAACTGACCCATTGATACGGGATGTATGTACATTATCAATTAGTTTGAAATTTCTATAAGACCAGCTAGCCACTTAGAGTAAATAAAAATATGTAGTGTATTATCTGTTGTTGAATATTGACTCCAGGAGATCATCATCCTTATCTATTTTTTTTTCTTTTTTTTCCTTTTTTTTTTTTTTGTCATGCTTATTTAATGCTTAATTATAATGCTTCATTGTAAACCATTCCTCCAATAATGGTGTATCCTATCAGTCAATAATGGTGTATCACTTTAGAAAATAATGCTTTATTTTGTTTAAATATCAAGATTAATTTTAAAAAATCTTGGTCTTTTGGGCAGAAATTATATTTCTCAACAGGCCTTAGAGGAATGATCTTCAGTGAATGTACTTCCTTCTCTAATTTAAATAGTGGCTGTGTTTACTAACACATTTAATTTGACCACATGAATTATTTTGTCAGAACAGCCAGATAGTTTACGTAAAAAATCAATCATAGAAGTTGGCTATGTATCAGTTGTGGATTGGCAATTGTTTAGGCAATTGTCAGGTATTATCACAATTGAATCACTTATTGTAGACATAACATGATATAGTCTCATATGGTACTTTTTTCTATTGTGGAGACTCTGTAGTAGTTAGAAATTTGGAAAAGGGTGGTAATGCAATAAAATCTTAGCTTAATAGTTAAAAATCAATTCTCTGATTTTTTAGGAGTTGGTAATGCTTCTCTTAGAATACAATGCTGAGACTACTGTTGTTAATGGGAGTGGACAGACAGCAAAAGAAGTTACTCATGCTGAAGAGATCAGAAGTATGCTTGAAGGTAAATATCATGGATGTGAACATAAACAGCATTTACTTTCATTATAACCAAGGTTCAGATTATGACTAAAAATGGCTTCTGAGAAAGAGGACAAAACACAGGATAACCAGCTGATGGCTCTAATGATAATGTCATCGTGGAGTCATTGATTAAACACACAATTGCCTATATGATAGTTTCTTCACTTAAAGCTTTTAAACTCTTAATTTGTACAAAATTATGGCAAGTTTTAAAAATCTGTTTTTCAGGCTGGGTGTGGTGGCTCATGCCTGTAACCCTAGCACTTTAGGAGGCTGAGGCAAGGGGATGACTTGAGGTTAGGAGTTTGAGACTAGTCTGGGCAACATAGTGAAACCCCTGTCTCTACAAAAAATAATAATAAAAAAATTAAAAATTAGGTGGATACAGTGGTGTGCACCTGTAAGAGGTGTTGCTTTTGGGAGTCACTTGATGTTGGGAAGATAGCTCTGGCTGCCTCAGTTTTCTTTTCGCCCAGGCTGGAGTGCAGTGGTGTGATCTTGGCTCACTGCAACCTCCGCCTCTTGGGTTCAAGCAATTCTCCTGCTTTAGCCTCCCAAGTAACTGGGATTACAGGCACGCACCACCATGTCCGGCTAATTTTTTGTATTTTTAGTAGAGACAAGATTTTACTATGTTGGTCAGGCTGGTCTTGAACTCCTGACCTCAGGTGATCTGCCCGCCTTGACCTCCCAAAGTGCTGGGATTACAGGCCTGAGTCACCGCACCTGGCTAGCTATTTCTTTATTTATTGAAATGAGGTCTCACTATGTTGCCCAGGCTGGTCTTGAACTCCTGGTCTCGAGCGATCCTCCCATCTCAGCCTCCCAAAGTACTAGGATTACAGGTGTGAGCCACTGTGCCTGGCCTTCTCAGTCTTCTTGAGGACTTCATTGCAGTATAGCAGGCAGCAGTAATTTCTTGATGGTTGAGCTTCGTTGTTATAAATGTCAAAGACTAATTTACGTTTAAGAAAACATGAGTCTGCAATAATTCAGGACTTTCTCTAAAGCGGCTTAAAACAAAAACATTTCCATGCTTATATTTGGACACCCTCATACAATAGCATCCTTCTTTGAATGGCCAGGGCTTTCCTATAATTATTTTTTAGTAGTATTTCTAATATTGAGAAGAGAAGATCTTTAATTTTCTACTTAATAAGTAAAGATACTGAATTAGAGTTGCAATTTCACACATACCCTTTCTTTCTTTTGGAATTCAGAGAAAGGCAATATAATTTTGTGCTTAAAGGATGTTGATTTCTTAATTTAAATTTTCAATATTTTTATTTAGGTAAAAACCAAGATCCTGTTGTTTATTACCTCAAAGCTAAAATCTTCTCACTTGTTCTATAGTTTAAAAAACAACACAAAGTCTGACAAATATGTCAGACTTCTTAAGGTCAATGTCTTGTTTCTGCACTCAAAATGAATCCTCTCCTTATCAATGAACAAGCAAATTAGCACATAACATATTCTATCAGACACTGTGTTATATGAATATAGTAACATGTAGAACATATTAGCTGTGGTTCCTGCCCTTTAATAATTTGTGACCAAATAGGGAAGATGAGGTACTGTCTTTAATTATGTCCTGTTATTTTAATTATAACAAGAAGAGAACCCGGAACTGAGGTTTTCCTGACAGACTGGAATGTTAGGTTAGTCTGACAAGTTGACATTTAGTAAGGGCAATTGTAAAGACATGCTCCAAGACATTTCAAAACCAAACTGCACAAGAAAAAGGGCTTAGCTGACTTTACAGGTAATATGATTTGTCAGCTGATGTGGTCTTAGCCTGGGAAATAGAAGTAGAGACTGAATTGAGTGATTCTGCTCTAATGAGAGCACCTTACCCACATATAATATCATTTGTGGATACAGTGTTAAATGGATCATTGGCAGACTACTGGAAGTACCTTGAGGAACCCACCGTAAGTAGACCATAAGACCATAAATAGATCAGAAACCATGTCATAGGGGCCGGGCGCCGTGGCTCATGCCTGTAATCCCAGCACTTTGGGAGGCCGAGGTTGGCAGATCACTTGAGGTCAGAAGTTAGAGACCAGCCTGCCCAACATGGTGAAGTCCCATCTCTAATAAAAATACAAAAATTAGCTGGGCATGGTGGTGGACACCTGTAATCCCAGCAGCTTGGGAGGCTGAGGCAGAAGAATCACTTGAACCTGGGAGGCAGAAGTTGCAGTGAGCTGATCGCGCCACTGCACTCCAACCTGGGAGGGCCAGGTGCAGTGGCTCACGCCTGTAATCCCAGCATTTTGGGAGGCTGAGGCGGGTGGATCATGAGGTCATGAGTTCAAGACCACCCTGGCCAAGATAGTGAAACCCTGTCTCTACTAAAAATACAAAAATTAGCCGGGCGCAGTGGCAGGCACCTGTAATCCCAGCTACTCAGGAGGGTGAGGCAGGAGTATTGCTTGACCCCAGGAGGCGGAGGTTGCAGTGAGCTGAGATTGTGCCATTGTGGTCCAGCCTGGGTGACAGAGTGAGACGCCGTCTCAAAAAAACAAACAAAAAAGAAACCATGTCATAGGATAATGCATGGAGAGACAGGAAATGTTTTACCCTGGAAAGACATAGGCAGGCACAATGAAATCATACTCAAGTACCTGAGAGCTGTTGCTTGGGAGAAGGAATGATCTTATTTGTGGCCAAACCAGGGCTGGTTGATTGCCCAGCTGATGGAGTAGTAGGGAGTTTATCTTTGGGTCCAACATATAGGAATAATGGTTTGGATTGCCTTGAAAGATACATGATTGGAGGTATTCAGCAAAGGAGAGACTTGTTAGGCACTGTTACTAATGCCACCTTCTTCTACATCTTGTCTTTTTATTTTGAAAAATTTCGGCTAGGTGTGGTGGCTCACGCCTGTAATCCCAGCACTTTGGGAGGCCAAGGCGGGCAGATCACAAGGTCAGGAGATTGAGACCATCCTGGCTAACACGGTGAAACCCTATCTTTACTAAAAATACACACACACACACACACACACACACACACACACACACACAATTAGCCAGGCATGGTGGCACATGCCTGTAGTCCCAGCTACTCGGGAGGCTGAGGCAGGAGAATTGCTCGAACCCGAGAGGCAGAGGTTGCAGTGAGCCAAGATCGCGCCACTGTGGTCCAGCCTGGCCAACAGTGAGACTGTCTCAAAAAACAAAAAAAAAGAAAAGAAAAGAAAAATGTCTAACCTATGGGAAAGTTTCAAGAATACTACAGTAAACATTTGTATGTCCTTCACTCAAATTCACCAATTATTAACATTTTGCCACATCTGGTTTAGACTGTTAAATATTTTGTTATTTATTTACTTTTAATTTTTTTGTTGAACTATTTGAGAGTAACTTGCAAACATAGTGATACTTCACCCCTAAATACTTCAGTGTCTCTCTCTTTTTTTTTTTTTTGAGACAGAGTCTCACTCTGTCGCCCAGACTGGAGTGCAGTGGTGCAATCTCGGCTCACTGCAAGCTCCGCCTCCTGGGTTCACACCATTCTCCTGCTTCAGTCTCCCAAGTAGCTGGGACTACAGGTGCCTGCCACCAGGCCCAGCTAATTTTTTTTGTATTTTTTGTTTTAGTAGAGATGAGGTTTCACCGTGTGAGCCAGGATGGTCAAGATCTCCTGACCTCGTGATCCTCCCGCCTCGGCTTCCCAAAGTGCTGGGATTACAGGCATGAGCCACTGCACCCAGCCTTCAGTATCTCTTAAGAACAAGGATCATTTTCTTACATAATCACAATATAGTGCTCAATTTCAGGAAAATTAACATTAACATAATATTGTATAATATATATTTTTATATTCAGATTTAGCCTGTTGTCCAAATAATGTCTTTTGTAGCGTTTTCCCCTCCAATCTAGGATCTAATCCAGAATCTCACGTTGCATTTAATTGTGACATAATCTCTTTCATCTCCTTTTATCTGAAACAACTCCTCAGCCCTTATCTTGATACTGACTATTTTTTTTTTTGAGACAGAGTTTTACTCTGTCACCCAGGCTGGAGTGCAGTGGTGTGATCACAGCTCACTGAAGCCTTGAATTCATGGGCTCAAGTGATCCTCCTGCCTCAGCCTCCCATTTAGTTAGGACTATAGGCATGCACCACCATGCCTGGCTTATGTTATGTTTTGTTATGTTTTTACTTTATTTTATTTCATTTTATTTTATATTTTATATTTTTTATTTTATTTTATATTTTATATTTTTTATTTTATTTTATATTTTATCTTGTCTTATTTTATTTTATTTTAGTTTAATTTATTTTATTTTAGTTTAGTTTAGTTTAGCTTATTTTATTTTATTTTATTATTTTATTTTATTTTATTTATTTATTTTATTTTTAAATTTTATTTTATTTTATTTATTTATTTTATTTTTTAAATTTATTTTATTTATTTTATTTTTTATTTTATTTTATTTATTTTATTTTATTTTATTTATTTTATTTTATTTATTTTATTGTATTGTATTTTATTGTATTTTATTTTATTTATTTTATTTTATTTTATTTTATTTGAGACAAGGCCTCAATATATTGCCCAGGCTGGTCTGGAGCTCCTGGCCTCAAGTGATTCTCTTAATTTGACCTCCTAGAGTATTGGGGTTAACAGGTGTGAGCCTTGCCACCTGGCCGATATTGACCTTATTGAAGAGGAAAGCGGTTGTGGAATTATTTGTAGAATGGCCCTTGATTTTGGTTTTTCTCTTGTGATTAGATTCAGGATATGTATTTCTGTCAGAAACATTATGTAGGTGAGTTTATATCCCATGCCAGTGCATCCCATTAGGAGGCACATAATGTCACTTTGTTTCATTATCAGTGATGTTAACTCTGATCACTTTGTGGTCCACTGTAAAGACATCTTTTCCCTTGGTAATTAATAAATGACCTACAGGGAGAAAAATTGAGACAATGTAAATACCCTATTTACCAATAAACTTCTACTCAGTGGTTTTAGCATTCATTGATAATATTTGCCCTAATCATTGGTTAGTGGTTGCAAAGTAATGATTTGCTATCATGAATGAAAGCTATTTTCCAGGTGCTCTCCCGCATTTCAAGTGTACTACTATTCAGCCTATTCTCTGCATGTATGTAAGCATCAGTCAGGACAGAGGTAGACTTTGTGACTTATAAGATCCTTACTTACTTGATTCTGATGGAAAAGAAAGACAGTTTAGAGTGATACTAAATTTAAATCTTATAGGACAAATATTTTTTGGATCTGTAGCATTTGCTTTAAGAATATTGAGATATAAAGTATATGCAGAAAAGTTCACATCATGAATGTATAGCTCCTTTAGAACTGTTTCTGTGGAGTACATCTCTGTAAACAGCATCCACATCTATAAGTAGAACATTGTGAGCATTCTAGAAGCCTGACCACCCAGACTAGAATATTTGCTTTTCATTGATATAATCAGTAGTTTTGTTTCAGTGTCCTGAAAGAATACAGGACAGGAACATAATCTAAGAACATATATAGTATTTTCAACTCCAAATTCCTGCCATTTTCCTTCACTTATGAGCCTGGACAACCGAGAAAGAAACAATAGGGTATCTTTTCTTTTCCTTCCCTAAAACCTGGGACAAATATTAAGCATTATTTGAATATTCAACACATATTTATTGACCAACTATGCATTGTGCCAGACTCTGTCATAAATGCTTTGGTTACACAGATAAGAACAAGTACCTGGCCCGGCGCGGTGGCTCATGCCTATAATCCCAGCACTTTGGGAGGCCGAGGCAGGTGGATCACGAGGTCAGGAGATCGAGACCATCCTGGCTAACATGGTGAAAGCCCCTCTCTACTAAAAATACAAAAAAAAAAAAAAAAAAAATTAGCCAGGCGTGGTGGCGGGTGCCTGTAGTCCCAGCTACTCAGGAGGCTGAGGAAGGAGAATGGTGTGAACCCGAAAGGCAGAGCTTGCAGTGAGCCGAGATCACATCACTGCACTCCAGCCTGGGCGACAGAGTGAGACTCATCTCAAAAAACAAAAAAACAAAACAAAACCATACACAAAAAGACCAAGTACCTGGCTTCAAGATTACAGAGGGATAAATTACAGGTCAGGGTAATACATGCAGTGGCGGAGGGATGTGCGAGAGGTATAGGAGATGTCACTGTTCTCAAAGAGTTCCTAGTTCAGCAGCCGTAGAACCAGTGGGAGGAAAGATCGAAGTTAGTGCATCCCAGCCGCAGAAGCCATGCGCAGTCTACGGAGAGGCTTGGCTCAGCAGAAACCATGCACAGTCTACGGAGAGGCTTGGCCCAGCAGAAGCCATGCACAGTCTACGGAGAGGCTTGGCCCAGCAGAAGCCATGCATAGTCTACGGAGAGGCTTGGCTCAGCAGAAGCCATGCACAGTCTACGGAGAGGCTTGGCCCAGCAGAAACCATGGGCAGTCTACAGAGAGGCTTGGCTGTCTTCTGAGGTAGAGTCTGGGTGTGGAAATAAAAATGTGGGAAAAGAAGATGATAGTATATAGCAATGTTAGTCATTTCTTAAGACAAAGGTAAACTAGTTTCAGCAATTCCTGGATTCAATATATGTGTTCCCTGTAGTTTAAATGCAATGGTACATGTAGACTCTTAAACAGCATTTAGCACATAGTGATTACTGTTAACAAATGTTCATCTATTTCCCCAGTCACCTGGCTCCCCCCCTGCTTCTCTATCCATGACTTGACTTTAGCCAGGATGACCTGAAAAACCTTTTTTAGTTCCTCCTTTGCAGCCTCTGCACAGGACATCGTAGACGTATATTTAGTGGGATCACCAAGCCTTTCTCTGAAAGCACTTCCTTTCTCTAAACCAAAATAGAATTCAGATCTAGCAGAAATTAGATCTTATTTACATATTCCAGACTCTTACACAGGTCAGATTACCAGTTGCTTTTTTGCTGTAAGTATGACTTCAGAGAAAGTGTGGTGATACGAGCACGGACTCTGGAACTAGCCTGCTTGAGTTCAAATCCCAGCTCCTCCACTTCTGGTTGTACAACCTTGGTTAAATTCCATAACCTCTTGGTGCCTCAGTTTCTTTGTCTGTAAAAATCAATATAATAACAACACCTACCTCAGAGTAGTTAATGAGGATTTTATGAGTTAGTATTTTTAAGGAGCTTTGAATAGCCCTTGGCATGGAGTAAGTGCTAAAGTATTTGTTAAAGATATAAAAATAGGCAAGGTGGCTCATGCCTATAATCTCAGTGCTTTGAAAAGTCGATACAGGAAAATTGCTTGAGGCCAGGAGTTTGAGACCAGTCTGGGCAACATAGTAAGACCCCCGTCTCTACAAAAAATGAAAATATTCGCCAGGTGTGGTGGTGCACACCTGTGGTCCTAGCTACTTGGGAGGCTGAGGCAGGAGAATCGTGTGAGCCCAGGAGTTTGAAGCTGCAATGAGCTATGATTGTGCCACTGCACTCCAGCCTGGGTGACAGGTGACAGGCTTGGTGATCCCACTAAATATACATCTACAGTGTCCTGTGCAGAGGCTGCAAAGGAGGAACTATAAAAGGTTTTTCAGGTCATCCTGGCTAAAGTAAAGTTATGGACAGATGACTTTCTCAACATATATACATACATACATACATTTTATATTTTTATGTGGCAATTTATAAATAAATTGATATGTCTGCATGTATTTATATGACGTGTACGTCTATCCATGCTATTTCTTGCTATTTTTCACATTCTAAGGTTCTGGAAGGTATGAATCCCACTTATCTACCTTTCCAAGGCAAATATGTAATAGTATTTCAGTACGTAAAAGTAATCCATAATTACTTTTGATGATGATTGTTAGTGAGTAAAATACTTAAAGACTTCTGAATTAAAAACCCAAATTCATCCAAACCTGAAATAAATAGAACTCTGTAATCCGACTTGTCTAAGGTAATAACAATGCATTTTAACTGCATTTGAATTATAATCCAAAACATTTTGGTTTTTTTCATCATGATCACTTTATTCTTTATAATGAATTTGTAATTTCATCCTGACTAGTGGTGGATAATAAGTACTTTTCTTTTGCAGCTGTAGAAAGGACTCAACAAAGAAAGCTTGAAGAATTACTTTTAGCAGCAGCAAGAGAAGGCAAAACAACAGAACTCACAGCTCTGGTAAAACAAACAAAAAAACCCCAAAAGACAAAAAGCAATCTTTCTTTATACTTCAGGAAAATTTTTACTTACTGTTAAGTACATAATTTAGTTGAATTGTGGAACCAAGAACTCCAGAGATCATAATAATAGAACCAAAGTTCTTAAATATCTAAAAACACTCAGCATGGTGATAATTCAAGCAGGACACGTTTTAAATGGTGATATTTTTCTGGATTTCTGATTTATACCCATCCCAATCCCCCTGAAAACCTGATGGATAAGAATCTGATTTTTCGCGGTAAATAGTTAACGTAAGGACAACTTATATATATATATAAAATATGCATTTTGTGATTAAGCCAATTGAAACATAATAAATAGGACCCTATAAAGGAAAAGTCTTTCTAGTTTTGATCAGCAGTAGTTTCTGGGAGGAATGCTACACTTCTGGAAGGTACTATGCAAAGAAGGGACAATATTTTGGAATACTTATACCACATTAGACTGAAACGTTTGCCTGTTCCCCCCTGCCTTAGAAGACCTACTTTTGAGTTTCCATTCCTTCACAGTCTCATTAAACATGAAACTCTAAATTTGTTCTGAATTCATGACTGAAGCACTGCCATTTGCTTTAAAGTTATTTCAACTCATTTGAAAAGGCCTCTTAGGTTTCTAAGTATAGCGCCTAAAGCAGTTTTTAAATTTTGTGAAATGGAGGCTATATAAAGAAGCTTCTAAAGCAATAAGTTGGGAACAACAAATTCAGTAGAACCTTGACATTTACACATTTAACATTTATGGTTTTCACTCCTCTGAAAGACTGGCTGACTGATTCTGCTGTCACAAGTGTGAATTGCAAGGCTGGTAGGGGCAAGTAAATCATTGTGAAATCTTAGTGTCTGAGGTGTGCGAGATGGCGCTGGCACAGTGCAGAGTGTCTGTTGTCAGAGGGATGTGAGACCTGGACACAGACCTGAGAGCTGTCTCAGGGCATCTCAGAATAAGCATAGGAGTGGCAGGGTTGGCTGGTTTAGTGAGCAAGAAACCACTAACAGCCTAGATGCCAAGGAGCTTGGCTATTCTTCAGGCTCTGCTGATACACCTTCCTGTGAATTATGAGAGAAAGTCTATCCTTGATATATAATTCTGCATTGCATTTTTTTAATTGTTAGCTCAACAGGCCCAATCCTCCTGATGTTAACTGTTCGGATCAGTTAGGAAATACACCCTTGCATTGTGCAGCTTACCGGGCCCATAAACAATGTGCCTTAAAGCTTCTAAGAAGTGGAGCAGACCCTAATCTGAAGAACAAAAATGGTAAGCATGTTGGTGAAAACCACTGTTGGCCATTTTGAAACTATAAAATGAAGTCAATGCTATATAAAATTGTTTTGTTTCAGTATCCGGCCTTTGTTAAACTGTATGGTTTGTTATTTGCAGTATCTGTATTCTATAAAGTTGCCACCAGCACTGAATTAGGAAACACTGAACTATTGTTCCTAGAGGAAAATACAGGATTAGGTTCCTGCAAGCCTCAGGTCTCAACATTTTCATGAATTGATCATTATGAAACCTTATGTTTTTTGTTTGTTTGTTTTGTTTTTTTGCTGTTTCTATTTAATACATTTTAATACATATTGTTGACTCATTCACATTGAACTCACAGTCAACAGCATCATAGCTCACACTTGAGTAAAGTTTTCCTCATAAGGCACATCACAGCCTTTTCCACTGAGGTACATTAGACTGCACTTCAGCACAATGCTTGGGGCCTTTTTTTTTTTTTTTTTTTTTTTTGAGACAGAGTTTCTCTTTGTTGCCCAGGCTGGAGTGCAGTGGCACCATCTCAGCTCACTGCAACCTCCTCCTCCTGGGTTCAAGTGATTCTCCTGCCTCAGCCACCCGAGTAGCTGGGACTACAGGTATGTACCTGTAGTACACCCAGCTGATTTTTTTGTATTTTTAGTAGAGATGGGGTTTCACCATGTTGGCCATGCTGGTCTCCAACTCCTGACCTCAAATGATCTGCCCGCCTCAGCCTCCCAAAGTGCTGGGATTACAGGTGTGAGCTACTGTGCCTGGCTACTTGGCACCATGCCTGGCCATTTTAAACAGCAAAGTCACCAACAAAAGCACAAAGGGTGGAAAGTGTGACCCTAAATAGACCATGACGAGGACATTTGTTTATAGTTGGAGAGCTTCTAGAATGAAACAAGAAGGCCAGGCATCACCTTCTTCTACCTTAGCTGGGAAAATGAGCACTGGGCAACCCACATTTTCACCACTCTGGGCATGTTTGTGAGTGACTGAGAAACTACGGGGTTACAAGTGAATTTTAGCAATAGGCAAATATGCAAATATGGAATACATAAATAATGAGGATTGACCGTACGTGTGTGACAATTTGAAAGACAGAATCAGAAGCCAGAAAAGAAGCTGTAAAAGGTGTCTTGGATATTTAAAAGAGGAACATGCCATCAGGGCCTTTTCACATCACTTTTTAGGATGCATCCTGCTGCTTGCTACCAGCCTGGGTTAGGCCTTGTCAGGGGTCCCACAGGACCCTGTGTTCACCTCCATCAGAGCCTAAATCACGCTCCATGGTGTTTGTTGGCTTATGTTGCTGTCTCCCGTGACACTGAACTCCTAAGGGCAGGCCTCGTACTTCATTGTCTGGTTCACCCAGCACCTGGAGTAATGCATAGCACGTAACACCTGGGAAGGGCTGCATGTTTGTTGAAGGTTTGGAGTCATTAGAAATAGTTTCACAGGCTGGATGCGGTGGCTCAAGTCTGTAATCCCAGCACTTTGGGAGGCCGAGGCTGGTGGATCATGAGGTCAAGACTATCCTGGTCAACATGGTGAAACCCCGTCTCTACTAAAAATACAAAAATTAGCCAGGCGTGGTGGCACGTGCCTGTAGTCCCAGCTACTGGGGAGGCTGAGGCAGGAGAATTGCTTGAACCCAGGAGGCGGAGGTTGCAGTGAGGCGAGATCGCGCCATTGCACTCCAGCCTGGCAACAGAGCGAGACTCTGTCTCAAAAAAAACCAAAAAAAAGAAATAGTTTCATAAAGGAATAGGTACTTGATACAGATCCTGAAGTCCTAGTAGGATTGAAAAAATGTTTTCATTTCTAGGAGCTGGGTGCCATGGCTCACGCTTGTAATCCCAGCACTTTGGGAGGCCAAGGTGGGTGGATCACCTGAGGTCAGGAGTTCAAGTGGTGACACGTGGTGGCATGTGCCTGTTGTTCCAGCTACTCAGGAGGCTGAGGCAGGAGAATTGCTTGAACCCGGGAGGCAGATGTTGCAGTGAGCTGAGATCGTGCCTTTGCACTCCAGCCTGGGCAACAAGAGCGAAACTCTGTCTCAAAAAAAAAAAAAAAAGTGTTTACCTTTAAATACTTTACTTTTTACCTTCATTACCATTATTGTCTTTTTATTTTGAGCCTTTTTGTCTTGATAATAATGGTAGTTAATAACAATACCATTATAATCTAGTAAGATTTTGATAAGCAGGAGTTTGGGAAAGGGTATTCTGAGCTGAGGGAAGATTATCAGAAAAGGTTAAGGTGAAAAATGCAAGTCAGGTATAGGTGAAATCCCCAGTTTGCTGCATCCAGGGGAGCAGTCAGAGGTCATCCCAAAATGCAGGTTACACTTGTACAGTAGGGCCATTGAAATGGTCGTGGGTGAGAGGTGGTTAGGACCTGAACTTTTTTTTTTCAAGGAGTAAGACACATTTATTTCTTAATAATAAAACAAAATTCTTCAAGCAGATATCATGGTCAGTACCAAAAAGCCTCAGGACAAAAAGGTGTCTTAAACTTGGCATAGCCAGGTTACATTTAAGTACTGTCATAGACCCACATAACCAATCAGCTTTGAGGAAAATAGTTTTGCCATCACAACAGTTTAAGATAAAAAAACACATTCAACTTAAAATGTATAATGTTATTATAGGAGCTGTCAAGTCGAGTGCCTTATGTAGAATAACAGTCTAAAAAGTGAGCTTACCACAATAAGATTTAGAAGATGCTTTCCTTGGTGAATTTGAGTTTTGAAGTTTAGAGACTTTTTTATACAAAGATATTTGTGGAAGCAAAGGCGAATATGAACTCTATGCTATAGTCATAAATCGTTAGCCTTCATCTCAAGGCAGGCCAGTGGACCTATGTTTAATTTTATATATTCAGTTCATATATATTTTATATGTAATTAAAATTAACTGATATGTTATATCCATGGACAACTCAGTGACTTGATTTGTATTACATAAGGCTAGCAGGGCATACTGTTCTTCTTTTTTTTTTTTTGAACAGAGTTTCACTCTGTCACCCAGGTTGGAGTGCAGTGGCACGATCTTGACTCACTGCAACTTCCGCCTCCTGGGTTCAAGTGATTCTCCTGCCTCAGCTTCCTGAGAATCTGGGATTACAGGCATGCGCCACCACACCTGGCTAATTTTTGTATTTTTAGTAGAGATGAGGTTTTGCCATGTTGGCCAGGCTGGTCTCGAATTCCTGACCTCAGGTGACCCGCCCACTTCAGCTTCCCAAAGTGCTAGGATTACAGGTGGGAGCCACTGCACCCAATCTCTTTTAAAACTTTTCTCCTTAGAGATGGGGTCTCACCCTTTTGCTCAGGCTGGAGTGCAGCGGTGCGATCTTCGCTCACTGCAGCCTCAAACTCTGAGCTCAAGTGACCCTTTTACCTCAGCCTCCTAAGTAGCTGGGACCACAGATGCATGCCACTATGTCTAGCTAGGACCTGAGCTTTACTGACATCAGTAGAAGTGGAAAGGAGAAAGAAAACTGGCTAGAGATCCCCTGCTTGACTGGCTGTTATGCTGTAGACTCTCACTGTCTAATAGAAATATGACGGGAGTCACATATGTAATTTTAGGTTTCTAGTAGCCATGTTAAAAGTGAAAAAAGAGGTGAAATTAATTGTAATTACGTGTTTTATTTAAAGTAACATATCCACAATGCCATTTCAACATATAATCGGTAAACAATAATTATCAGTGAGACCTTACATTCCTTTTTTGATACTGAGTCTTTGAAATCTGGTGTGTATCTCTGCGCTTACAGCACATCTCAGTGTGGACTAGCCACATTTCAAGCACTGGGTAGCTGCATGTGATTACTGTCCACCATATTGGACAGTGTAGCTCTACACATGACAAGCTGTCCCAGAGGCTCTGTGGTTCACTGCGTTGTCCTCACCTTGCACATACTATTCTCTCTGCCAGAAGTGCTCTTGTCTTTCTTGTCCATCTGGTCAACCCTAGTCTTGCTTTAAGAGCTAGCTCAAACTCTGCTTCCCCAGAGAGCCCTTCTCTGTATCCCTAGACCGATACAGGTTTGTGGAGCTGGAGAGAATTCAGAAATCAACCCATGTAAGTACGGTAATTTAATTTTCGACAGAGGTGTGAAGGCAGTCAATGGAAAAGGATAAACTAGGAGTTACAAAAGCAAAAATTGACATCAAAGTGAGATTTTGGCCAGGTGCAGTGGCTCACACCTGTAATCCCAGCACTTTGCGAGGCTGAGGTGGGCGGATCACGAGGTCAGGAGATCGAGACCATCCTGGCTAACATGGTGAAACCCTGTCTCTGCTAAAAAAAAAAAAAAAAATACAAAAAATTAGCCGGGCGTGGTGGCACATGCCTGGTAGTCCCAGCTAGTCGGGAGGCTGAGGCAGAAGAATTGCTTAAACCCAGTAGGTGAAGGTTGCAGTGAGGCGTCACTGCACTCCAGCCTGGGTGACAGAGTGAGACTCCATCTCAACAACAACAAAAAAAAGTGTGATTTCTAGATTTCTAGTGTCTTTACCAGTTTGCCAAAGACTTGAGCAGTTTTTCTGTGTGGCATTTTATAATGATTTTTCCTTCAAAAATGTAGATTCAGAAGAGTCCAAATGAAATAAGAATTAATATAGTTCCATACAAATACCAGTCTAAATGGAAAAAAACTTCCCTTGTAAATATTGAAAAGTTACTATTGGTATTCAAAGGTATATTTACTCTATAGTTTATATTAGTAACCAAAGTTGAACATTCCTGTTAAAGCTATTAAATTTTTTTTGACAGAAGTCAGAATGGCATCTTCTGAAAGAGAATAATTTTTAAAAATCAGGCCAGGCATAGTAGCTGAAGCCTGTAATCCCAGTACTTTGGGAGGCTGAGGTGGGCAGATCATTTGAGGTCAGGAGTTCGAGACCAGCCTGACCAACATGATGAAACCCTGTCTCTACTAAAATATAAAAATTAGCCAGGTGTGGTGGCAGGTGACTATACTTCCAGCTACTTAGGAGGCTGAGGCAGAAGAATCACTTGAACCCAGGAGACGGAGGTTGCAGTAAGCCGAGATCTTGCCACTGCACTCCAGTCTGAGTGACCGAGTGAGACTCCCTCTTAAAAAAAATAAAAAAATCAATCAATCAAAGGCTGGGTGCGGTGGCTCACTCCTGTAATCCCAGCACTTTGGCAGGCCATGGCAGGGGGTAGATCACTTGAGGTCAGGAGTTCGAGGCCAACATGGTAAAACCTTGTCTTTACTAAAAATACAAAATTAGACGGGCATGGTGGAGCACGCCTGTAATCCTAGTTACTTAGAAGTTTGTGGCAGGAGAATTGCTTGAACCTGGGAGGTGGAGGTTGAAGTGAGCCAAGATTGTGCCACTGCACTCCAGCGTGGGTGACAGAGCAAGACTCCGTTTCAAAAAAAAAAAAAAAAAAAAAACACCATAAGAGCAACATTTGCATTATAGAAATCTTCAAAAATAGAAGAAAAAAAAAAAGCACAAATTACCAAAGCATAGTCACAGTTACTTTGGCATCCTTCTAATCTATTTTCAGGTCTATTTTAGAACATTTTTTAAAAATTGTAGAACTAATGCTTGTTATAGTTGTAATGAGGAAAACAAAAACAGTAGAAAAGTATATAATCACCTCTAACCCAAACATCCAAAGATTTAGTTTTTAGTTGTTAAAGTTTTAGTTTTAGTTGTTAATGTTCCATAGTAACGTATTTCTTTTAAAGTTTTAAATAATAGATACTACCTTAAGAATATAAGCAAAATAAAAGTTATATATTACTCATAGACGAATACACAGGCATTTCATGATATTCCAAAGCGGGAAATGGCATTAGGCATCAGATGGCATGGAACTGGGAACCAGAAATCTGTTAGGAACCAAGATGGCTGCCTTGTGTGTGTCTGTCTCTCACCGCGTGGTCTGACCATGTCTTCTAGCAGACCAGCTGTTTTATTTTCCAGTATACATAATGGAAGATGGCTGCCCCGTGACTCCACTTAGGAGATCACAATCTCTCAACCTCAGTGTTACATTTCAGTGGGAGATAATGTGTTAGTACCTGCTTGTGTCAGGCGTCTGTGCCTAGTGTGGCCACTTGGGACTTTAGGGGCAGGACATGTGGTACAGAGATGGCTGCCAGGGCCTCCTCCTGGGAATGTGGATAGGGACAGAGAGGGGTGAATGGATGAGGACTGGCAGACACCTCACAAAGTGTCTCTTCATTTTAATTGACAGGTTGTAAATAGAGTTGGCCTATTAAAGTTCCCCTTTTATGAAGCATCAACAGCTTTTCCACATTGTCCCCAGTACTTCATGAGGATATAACATAATTTTTTCACTCAAAAGTCTAGTGATAAGAACAATTCTGTATTTTTTTTTTTTTTACAGTGAAAATGTCTTAGTCTGTTTTTTTCTTTTCTTTTTTAAAAAACAAGGGGCTGGCTATGGTGGCTCACGCCTGTAATCCCAGCGCTTTGGGAGGCCAAGGCAGGAGGATTACTTAAGCCCAGGAGTTTGTGGGCTGGGCAACACAGTGAGACCCATCTCTGAAAAAAAAATAAAATTAAAAAATAAAAGCAAGGATATTTAAAATTTTTAATCAAATTGGTTAATCCATCTCTTTGATTTCTTCTAAGACTTCTGAGCTTAGGTAGAGATTTGGTAAATGTTTAATTCTCTTTCCTCCCAGTTTAATCACATTCATTCATTCAGCAATGCTGCGCCACCACTGTGTGCCAAGAACCGTCCTTGGTGCTGGAGTCCCAACAGTGAACAGAGCCCAACAGTCTCCATGTTCCTGAGCTCGTATTCTGGTGGGAGGAGATAGACAACAAATAAATGCATATGTGCTTTCAGGCCGTGAGGTGCAGGAAAATAAAATAGGATGAAGGGGCTAGAGAGTGATGGTAGGGTGAGGGGTGTCTTAGAAGGGATATAAAGGAAGCGCTCTCTAAGCTACTTTGAGCAAACAGCTGAGCTGAGTGCAGGAGTGAGCCCTGAGGATTTCTGGCAGAAGAGCATTCAAGGAAAACAGAAAGCCAGTGTAAAAGCTCTGGAGTAGAAGAACACGTGGCACACTGAGGAAAAGGAAAGCTGCCAGTGTGCCCAGGGCAGGGTGAGCTGGAGAAGAGTGGGTAGCATCAGAGCTACCAGAGGCCCAGGCCTGCAGGGCCTGGTTGGCTGTGAGCAGGAGCTTGGTGGTGTGTGAGTGTGGTTGGAGGGCTTTGAGCAGGAAAGTGAATGTGAGAGTGTGTGTTAGGATGTGGGAGTCTCAACTTGTCAATCCCTTACCTTTATACCCTTTATCAAGTAATCTTTCCTTTTCCATTATTTTGTCATGCCTTTCTCATACTTTCTAAGAATTCCTTTTCTTTCTTTCTTTTCTTTTTTTTTTTTTTTTGAGACAGAGTCTTGCTCTGTTGCCCAGGTTGGAGTGCAGTGGCGTGATCTTGGCTCACTACAGCGTCCACCTCCTGGCTTCAAGCAATTCTCCTGCCTCAGCCTCCCGAATGGCTGGGATTACAGGTGCGCACCACCACGCCCAGCTAATTTTTATATTTTTAGTAGAGATGGGGTTTCACCATGTTGGCCAGGATGGTGTCTCGATCTCTTGACCTCGTGATCCGCCCGCCTCGGCCTCCCAAAGTGCTAGGATTACAGGCATGAGCTACTGCGCACGGCCTCTTTTTTTTTTTTTTTTTTTAAATAGACAGACTTGCTCTGTTGGTGATCTTGGCTCACTGCAACCTCTGCCTCCGAGGTTCAAGCAATGCTCCCACCTCAGCCTCCTGAGTAGCTGGGACTACAGGCATGCGCCACCGCACCTGGCTAATTTTTGTAATTTTAGTAGAAATGGGGTTTCGTTATGTTTGCTGGGCGGGTCTCGAACTCCTGGCATCAAGTGATCTACCTACCTCAGCCTCCCAAAGTGCTGAGATTACAGGCATGAGCCATGGTGCCTGGCCTCTGTGTATTTTTTATTGTTTTTCATTCACTCATCTGTCTCTTCTCTTGACAGTAGTGCATTAAAAAAAAAAGTTTTTTAGAGAGTATTGCACTTTTAATGATTATAATGTTTTAATGTGTGAGATTTCCCCTTACCATTTTTAAGGATTTTCTTTGACATCCTTATCTGTTTATTCTCCCAGATGGCATTTAAAATAATTTTCTTAGGCTCTTCATTGGGATTTAATGGAAATTACATCCTGTGTAAATTAATTTAAGGAGAATTGGCATCTTCATGGAGTTTTCTCATTAAGGGACAAATCTTTGTCATGCACACTTTTAAATATTACCTCATTCCTGTTTTTCACTGTATTTTGTTGTGGTTGGTGAGAGAGGTAGTGTATTTTTTAACTGGTAATGGAACCCATCTAGATTCCATCTAGGAGGCTATTTCATTTAGTTCAAAAGCATTTTATTGAATTCTTACTGTGTGCCAGGCATTTTAGGCATCGAATCCAGAAATGAGGTCTCTAGCCTGGAATTTCATCTAGTTGGCAGGAGCTCAGAATTTATTTTTGGTATTAGGGCAGAATTCTATGAAAGAAATCATAGTGTTGTCTATCTCTCTGCCTAAAGAAATAATTTCTCCAAAGTGCCCTGTACGTATAATGAAAATAACACAGAATTGGCAGTCCTTCGTCAGACATTTTCCTATGTGCTAGGCAGAAAAACTAAACTGAGTATTAATTTTTTTGGTTAATGTTTTAAAAAGTTTTTTCCCCACTGAAGAAGTAATGTATCACCAGGCCTGGGTTCCCCATCAGCAGCTCTATAAATCCTCCTCCAAAATAAATCTTAAAGCCACATACAAGGCCGGGCGTGGTGGCTCACGCCTGTAATTCCAGCACTTTGGGAGGCCAAGGCGGGTGAATCACGAGGTCAGGAGATGGAGACCATCCTGGCTAACACAGTGAAACCCCGTCTCTACTTAAAAAAAAAAAAAAAAAAAAAAAAAAATTAGCCGGGCGCGGTGACGGGCGCCTGTAGTCCCAGCTACTCGAGAAGCTGAGGCAGGAGAATGGCGTGAACCCGGGAGGCGCAGCTTGCAGTGAGCTGAGATGGTGCCACTCACTCCAGCCTGGGCGACAGAGTGAGACTCCATCTCAAAAAAAACAAAAAAAACAAAAAAGAAAAGCCACATAGTTCTCTCTATATTAAAATGATCTCCATTTTACTACTGACCTTC